>NC_139713.1:11518025-11533025 GCF_964188405.1 Protomyctophum parallelum
AGATAGATAGATAGATAGATAGATTTATAGCTTTATATTGTCATTCAATACATGAACTGCATAATTGAACAAACTTTAGTTCCACTTTTTACATTATTCTAAACTTTTTTTTAATTTCTATAGAAGGAAATGCCTGAAGGTCAGTAGACCGAAAGCTTGCAGCAATAAATTGATTGTGCACACAAAAGAAGAACATTAAATGGAATGCTAAATTACTAAAAACACCTCAATCACAGTCAGTTTAAGCTTGTAGATGTACAGTAGGGCTATTTTCCAGGGCATGACACCGGCACGCAACTAAGTATACTATAAATTAGGCATAACTACTGGTATCTCTAAATATCTTTTTTTCTAGCCAAAAAACAACCATTTCTCTTGTGAGGACCAGGGAAATGATCCTCACAATGTCTATTTCTCAAATCCTTCTGTACTGTGGCGACATAATGATGTAGTATTCTAATACAAGAACATGCACGCACACACACACGCACACAGCTGACATGCTTTAGTGATTACCACAGCATTCTCTGTGATAATGTTCTCGCCAACATTACATCCCCTGTAGAAGGTGGAAGATTTCTCATAACATTTATTGCTCAGTAACATTTTTATTGCTGGAAAGTTTCTACAGTTATAAATGAACAGACGGAAGTGATAGATTTTTACAATCCCTTGACTTACTTAGTATTTATTATATACACTCTCCTTTTTACTACATGGGAGTACAATTATTCTTATGTTGTTTTAGGTCAATGGACAAAAGCGAGGGCTCGCAACTCACTTTGTAATGCTCCAGGTAAATGTATTCACAATCACAGCAGGCAGGACATTATACAACGTATGTCCTGCATGCTGTGTCAAGTATATGAGAAATTTTATATTTTTACTTGAGAAAGACCAATACGGGTGTAAACGTTGTATGTCCTGCCTGCTGTGACTGTGAATACATTTACCTGGAGCATTACAAAGTGAGTTGCGAGCCCTTTGCTTTTGTTCATGATATCTGTTAGTTTAACCCATTTTGACCTGAGATCAGATTCTAAAAATGTCAGTCGTTCTTCGATTTTTCAAAAATAGCAGACCTAAAAGCTCGTAGCGCGCCACTCGGTGGCGCGCTATGAGCTTGTAGATCTGCTATTTTTCAATAGCGAAAGCATGACATGATGCTAACACCAAAAGGGGTTCCCGCCCAAAATGGGTTAACAGTTTGGCTCAGCACCAAGATCGGAGGATATGCTGCTGTTTTATCTTATTCTGAACGTTCTAGGTCAATGGACCTTGACTACTGTATTGTTATCTACGTTATTACTGTTATCTACGTCATAATCTCAGTATAGTTCACTATGCTTGCTTTCGTGTATATTAATCCATCTATCCATCTTCTATTCATAATTAAAGGGGTGGTTTACCCAAAACACAAAAAAACAACATATTCTTTCCCACTTATGGGACTGCTATCTGTCCACAGTGGTGAGAAGTAAGTACACTTTACTGCTAGTATACTTACAGTAGGCCAGTAGCTTTTGTTGCCACAACAAGTTATAATTTTTGACACAATTTGACATAATAGCTCGCTTTTAAAATACTACACATTGTTGAAGATGAATACAGTGGTTCCAAATCATTCCTTTTCTTTAATACTAAAAAGTATATTTATATGATATTCATATACCGGAAAACAAGAACTAAAATACATCGCATGGATGCACCTGGGACGTATCCATCAGAGATGTGTCCCAAGAAGGTCATCCAGGGTTTCGGGTCTCTCAACATCATACCCCTCACTCAGGCGACCCAGGGTGATCAAGTCCCCACTTACGTCCCAGTAGCTACCCTCGATCGGTCCCATTATTAGGGAAAGACAGGACCACACAATCCGATGCTCCAGAACTACTCTGCCGGAACTGGGAGTGAGAGGAACTGGCACCTGGACAGACTATAGGCTCTGTGGGTTGACTCCTGTCCGGGCCCCGCCTACGTCTCCGTACTTATATTTAAGTAGGATTGTTAATGCTGGAACTTTCATTGTAATGGAGTATTTTTTAAATAGCTGTATTGGTACTTTCACTTACAGTAAGCAAAGTATATTGTGTACATTTTCCAAGTCTGTATCCATCGGTCCATATTGTGATTTACACAGGTTTTGGAGATTTCTGCTGTAGGCCTCATACACACATATCAAACGCACATTCTGTGTTCTGTCTGTGTTTCATGGCCGCCTCAATGCTTTTCCAATGGAAGTCACATGGTTTGACAACATTTGTGTTTGATTGCCCCCCTCCCCCCATCAAGTGTTGGTTTGTGTTTGTGTTTAATAGAAATCCACCGTAGACATGTCATGAGCTACTTCCTGTCAAAGAAATTCCTTGCAGATGATTATTTATGATTAAGTATCAGAGTATGAAAGCGCTTGTTATCAGTAAAGCAACCTCCTGCTGCCTGCTGCACTTTGTGCACATTCAAAACAGGTGGTACGCATGGGCCGTTGAGTGATATTCAACGAGCGCTTCCAACACTCATAAAATCTCTACGGTGGATTTTTATGAAACAAACACTTTACAGATTGAAAGAGGATAATTCAAGCTTTCCCTACAGCTGCAATGTTGGTGATTTTGACGTTGTTTAATACAATCAGATAGAGCTTTTCTGGAATTGGATGAATGGGCTGTCTATGGAAAGCATCACCTAGGTAGCACCTTGCTGCCAAGATGGCTGCGGTCTGAATATGGCCAATTGGGGTGAGATGGCCAGGAAATCACACTTTTCTGCGTGTATGTATGATGAAGTAAGTAATTAATTTACAAAAAAGAAACATACAAGGTTTCTGCCTGACAGCAAAGATAATGCTTTTTGACAGAACTTCCCCTTTAACAATGATAATAAATAATGTATCTTTGCAGAATCACAACACAACTAGACAAAGTGCCAATCGGCACAGGTCTCCACCAGGGCAGGTCAGGTTGTGGCCTCATGGTGGCGCTATAACAGGCTGTTGAGGAAGATTTGGGCCGGAGGTTCGTGTTGGAGGGATGCAGGTACAATGTTTTTCCATGTGTGCATACATAAGTTGTATACAGATCGATGCAGTTATAGCTAAAAACAGGAATTGGCCTGTTATAGCGCCAGCGTGAGGCTGATTTTGAGGAAAAAATTGTGGCATGTCGTCCTCGGCCTAGTGAAAATGTGCGTGTATAATTTAATGGAAATTGCACACTGTGTTTGTGATTTGTGGCCTTTTTTCGAAATGGACGAATCGTGTGAGCTTTGGAAGCCAATCTTAGCCAATCAGGATGGAAGATGGGAAATGGTGGCGCTCCGTGTTGATCACATGACTATGGAGATAGTGTATACCGATTTGCGTGAAATTTGGATAAAGTCTGAAGGAGTAATAATAGAAAATGTGTTTTACATATGTCGGCCTCCTGGTGGCGCTATAAAGAGCAGATGTGAAAAATTCCAGGCAAAGGTTTTTCCTTGGCCTCTAGGGAGTTGGCATACAAAGTTATCCACAGATCCGTGCAGTTAGAGGTGAAAACACTTTTCGGCTAGTTATAGCGCCACCTTGAGGCTGAGTTGAAATTGTTCATGTGGCATTTCGTCCTCGGCCTAGTGGGAATGTGCGTGCACAATTTCACGGAAATCACGCGATGTGTTCATGATTTGCAGCATTTTGTTTGAAACTGAGCACTCCTGTGAACTTTGGAAGCCAACCAAGACCGGTTTCGTTGAATGGCTCTAGAGAGACTGTGTACCAATTTGTGTGATGTTTGGACAAAATCTGTAGGTGTACTGTGCAAAAACTTGTTTTGCACAAAGCGGCCTCCTGGTGGCGCTATAACAGGCCGTTCTGGAAAGTTTGGGGCAGAGGTTCATGGTTGGCATCCAGGGAGTGTGTGTGCAAAATGTGGCATTGACCGGGGTTAACGGTGGCCGAAATTAGCTGCTCACGGACACACGGACGGACGAACGGACACACGGACGGACACACGGACGGACGGAGTGCAAAACATACTCTCCCCACATGCCTTCGGCCTGGTGGAGACAATTAGTGATGAAATTGACTAAGACATGTAGGTTAAAGGTGAACTTGTACTTCATTACACAGCCCTTTCAAGAAAGCATGCAACGATAAATTATGTATTATTATTGTTAAAGGCGCAGTTCAGCCACAATTGAAAGAGACATTAAGACATAGAGATTCCTGCCATGCCGTGACCCCAATACAATGTTGCTCAAAGCTACTTGGTTTGCATGTGGGCAGCTGCACGGTTGGCTGGCTCACTCTGGAAAGTGTTTAAAATGAACGAGTGCTAGACATGTGTCGCAGCTGATAGATTGATTCATTGATTCATTGATTGATTGTTGATTTCATTTGACGACAGCACAGAAGAGCACAATAGTACATCACGAACCTCGTATCTCCATATTTCACCTTTTTATGGTTTTCCGCTAAAGTAGTGGAGATGAGCTTGTAAGGTCTGCTATTTACACTGTTGGACTTACAAGGTTTCCACCCGACTGCAACAATTATATACTGTACACTACTAGTACACTAGCTACTGAGGGCAGAGCAGTGGGCAGGAGCCTCTATAACCGTGTGTGTGTGTGTGTGTGTGTGTGTGTGTGTGTGTGTGTGTGTGTGTGTGTGTGTGTGTGGCACGTGTGTTTTACTGGTGAGTGGAGGTTATCTTAGGTGACATGTTATTTGAGGACATTGAGTACATGTGAAGCATGGGAGTGGTGTTGCTGTCACAGTCCTGTGCAGTGTGTGCAGTGCACACGCTAGCTCTGCTGACTGGCTGGCTGGCTGGCTGACTGACTGGTTGGCTGGCTGACTGACTGACTGACTGACTGACTGAATGGCTGGCTGGCTGGCTGGCTGGCTGACTGACTGACTGACTGACTGACTGGTTGGTTGACTGACTGACTGACTGACTGACTGGCTGGCTGGCTGACTGACTGACTGACTGACTGACTGACTGACTGACTGACTGACTGACTGACTGACTGACTGACTGACTGGTTGACTGACTGAATGACTGGCTGGCTGACTGACTGACTGACTGACTGACTGGTTGACTGAATGACTGACTGGTTGGCTGGCTGACTGGTTGGCTGGCTGACTGGTTGGCTGGCTGACTGACTGGTTGGCTGACTGACTGACTGGTGCAAGTAAACATCCCCTTTTTATGTTTCCTATATTCCAAATAAACCTTTTCATCATTTAAAACAATTCCAACATTCTTCTGAAGTATTTCATGAATACCATCAGCAATCTTTATAATTTCCATAAACAAATTAAAACTAGTTGAAGGAGTAGTGAAAATAGCAGATGTGAGCTTCTATTTTCACTAGTTGGCAAACGTCTCATTTCTCTTTTGGGTCTTAAACTAAAAATGTTTGAGAACCGGTGCACGACACTCACATCTAATGAATGTTTACATCTTTTCAATATTTCATCAGACATAAGCTTTTTACAACCAGTAAGACTCCCATAGGGCGAGGTCGCTAGGCTGACTTTGTGGCCCGTGTAGAGTTTAAATGGACAGGTATCAGTCAAAAGGGAGACGTCGAAGAGGATGGACGGATGGGGAAGGATCAACATATTATGGAATTTCAGAACAGGTCAGCTACATAAATGGAGTTCTAAGGGTTTGTGGTTTGAGGTCAGACCACAAACTGGCCGGCTCCATATATGCAGATATATAGGCGATGATCCAGTCTTCTCCATGTATGGCTATCCAGGGTTTGATGTGTCTTGATCTTCATATATGGAGACGGCCATATACAGTATGGAGCGTCGACCATATATGGAGATGGCCATATATGGAGCATCGACCATATAATGGTGGTGTGATGTGTCACGAGGCGTGATAGGCTGACAACCATACAGTATATGGAGGCGTGGACTGACTGACTGACGGACGGACGGGTTTTTATTATTTTATTTTATTATTATTTATTATTTTACTTATGAAAGCCATTTATTTTTTAGAAGGGTAGGCACTATAAGCTTTGGCTTCAGCCTACACCTTTTTGGTCTGTTTCTTTTGCAATTTTTTTTATTGATTTGATTGATTTGTTATAATGACCAAAACAAATAAAACTCTATACTCTATACTCTACTCTGTTTGGCAGGTTTTCATAGTAATCTCCGACCTATAGGTCGCAATAATCTATCGTGCAGGTGGGACTTCTTTCCCTATTTTGTTCCAATCACAAAAGTTTCCACACAGGCGAATAAATTAAAGAATTCTGTCTGCTCCAATTCATAAATATACTGTACAGAGTACAGACACACAGGCTGTGTGTGTGTGTGTGTGTGTGTGTGTGTGTGTGTGTGTGTGTGTGTGTGTGTGTGTGTGTGTGTGTGTGCGTGTGCGTGCATTACTATACTGTACACTTGTGAGGAGTCAGGACCATGTCCCCACAAGTATAGTAGAATTTGAGAAATAGACATTATGTTGACATACTAGACAACAGAGAGAAATATTATTGAACAATATTATTAGATACAGGTTTACAATTAGAAAAAAAAGATTCAGGTTGTGGTTAGGGTTAGGGGTTGGTTGGGCATTTAGAGGTTTATAATTGGATTAGGTGTTATGGGGTTTTTCCGGTTTTTCGGTGTGCCGAAAAATAGATGATCAGAATCAGAATCAGCTTCATACAGATTAAGACAAGTGAAAAGTGGGTGAAATTAGTTTAATAGTTCCCATCATGTCATTTTTCAGAGAAAAAGAAGAAAGGGAAGAAGAGAGAGATTGGGGTTGGGGGGGCTGGTAAGGAGATCAAGGCAGGAAAGAAAATGTGAGCGCTTTTGCCACAAAAAGTACAAGTAAAGGGTTTCAGATCAGACATGTACTGTAGAGCTTGTTTGTCAAACGGCACAGCCGTAGGCCGGGGGTCTCTCTCTCTCAGCGTATTTACAGTAAAGTGATCTAACGCAGAGCCATAGAGTAAATAAAACAGAGTTACAACAACTCTGTGCTCCACTTCACGGGGCCAGTCCAATGGCGGCTCTTCTACGTATAGACTTCTATTGGCAAAGAGTGACACCGGAAGTTTACAGAATGCATTGGAGTCTAATCTATATGGGCTCGTGCGAGTATACATGAACCATGTGACTGGGCTGTTTTCTGCCCCCTCATGGTCGTAACTCTATGGCTCTGATCAATGCCATCCTAAAATGTGGTTTTTGTCCTCACAGGTATAGTAATAGCAATCAAACCATCGTGCGTGCGTGCGTGTGTGCGTGTGTGCGTGCGTGCGTGCGCGCGTGCGTACAGACACTGGAGCACTGAGGCTGAATGATGTGTCCTCTTTTTGTTTCCACTGGTCTTCTCCAGCAGACAGACATGATGGACTAGGTCTGATGTCACACATGTGCGTCACATGCTAGATTGCTCGTCTCTGAGAGGCCGGCGCAACACGCAGGGGACAAACTAGCATGATTATACACTTCTTTCCGTCCTTTTGTTTTTTGTTTTGGTCTCCTCTTGTGAGTCTTGTCCCTTCACGATGGTCCATTTCACCCTCCTCCCTTGCTCCATTTTCATCATCCTGATGTAGATCTCTCACTTTCCATGTTTCAAATCTCTCTCTCTCTCTCTCTCTCTCTCGCTCTCTAGCCGTCACACAGAAACCTCGGAACTCCATCTTACAACGTTGCATGTCGTTGTGTGTAATCTTATTAATCTGGATCCATTGGACACCCGTTCTTTCCTCCATTTCCTGCGACACACAAGGTTTCCACCCGACGGCGACGAAATCTTGGTTGCCATTTGTCATGTCTCTCTTCTGTACTGTACTGAGTATAACCCCCCCCCCACCACACACACACACACACACACCCCTAGCCTCTGTTTTGCTGACTAATCTAGACCAACTGTCCTTAACCCATTCTGACCTGAGATCAGATTCATACGAGGTTTCCGCCGGACACACACTGGTCTGATGAACCCATTCTGACCTGAGATCAGATTCTAAAAAATGTCAGTCGTTCTTCGATTTTTCAAAAATAGCAGACCTACAAGCTCGTATCGCGCCACTCGGTGGCGCGATATGAGCTTGTAGATCTGCTATTTTTAAATAGCTAAAGCATGACGTGATGCTGACACCAAAATGGGTGCCCGGTCAGAATGGGTTAAACTAGGTGACACAGTAACAAGAATATAACATCTTTCGCTGGTTGGTGGTTGTGCTGTACCCGCTCCTCTTGGTGTGACATAGTGTGTCAGATTGTGTCTTGTTCTTGTCTTCCATCATCATGCCCTTCAGTGCTGCATCGGCACAGAGGCGGCTCTCTCTCCAGCGGTGAACAAAGTACTCAACCCAATACTTGAGACAAGCGTAGACAAATAAGAGACAAATAAAGACAACCTTGAACCTTGGAGTGCATGCTTTAAAAATATATACTTAAATGACCACTTCACCACTTTTCAACCTCTTCATATAATTGGTCCTCACTAATGTTCACGATAATGTCACCATTTTTTTCTACTCTGTCTGTGTCTCATAGGAGGGCTGTGGGCGATTCAGAAGCCCGTCCACCAGTGACCATCATCGTTAGGCAGATTTTCTTAAAACATTATATATATATATATATATATATAAAAAAAAAGAACGATGGCTTCCATTATCGCATTGCAACCTTTCAGGAATAGAATGCCTGCCGTTTCTATTAGCTTGGATTCCCCATCGATGATTGAGGTTTCTGAACCGCCCACAGCCCTCCTATGAGACACAGACTGAGTAGACAATTTTTTTGCTATTTTATCATGATTATTAATGAGGACCTATTATATGAAGATAGGTTGAAAAGTGGTGAAGTGTTTCTTTAAGTATTCAAAAGTACAAATTACAAAGGAGAAACGTTGTGAGCTTGTAGAGCGGATTGCCACTGTATTTGAAATGTAGGGCTGAAGTGATTCATGTATGCTTTTTCCATTCCTAGAAATGCAGTGGAGTCAAAAGTGCAGTAATTGTCATTGAAATGTATAGTGCAGCGAAAATATCCCAAAATTCAGACACACACGTACTCCTATAAAATGTACAAAAGTACAGTGCTCATGTGTTCTTGGTTGCCGTCCACCGCTGGCTACCAGCTCCTCCTTGGTGTGGCAAAGTGTGTCAAATTCTGTCTCGTTCTCTTCCACATGTTGCCCTCGAATGAGCACGCATGTGTGCACACACCACCATACACACAAACAAACACACCTTGTTTCCATTTGTGGACCACGCATCGGTATATACAAAGGCATGATGCATGCACTTAGTTTTATGGTCATACATACAAACAGGGCCGGTCGCTTATTAATCATTCAGCGTCACCGTTTCTCATGTACAGCATACAAAGGAAAAGACACGAGGTACACACCAGACCAGAGCACCTCTTAGAGACATACTGTACGGTGCATAATACGCTGCTGTTCTTCCGTTAAATCAATAAACAAATTGAACTTAATGGGCAACACGGTGTGAGAGTCAGTGACACTTCCAAAGACAACCAGTGAGTGGCCTCAGCTCTGCTTGCATGATGAGACCGGGCCGAGGTCTCGCCAATAAAGCGTTTGGAAATTCGAGGCTTAAAGTGGCCACTTTCACCTCTTTTGCAACCAGATCTTATTTTAACGATGTGTGGGAGACGAGAAACACTTACTTGGGGGATGTGTGTAACACGAAAAACACTCCTTGGGCTAAAAAAAAACGGCAATAGCCGTCATCACAAATGTGATGAGGTCAGCATATTTGGGCACATTTGGCACATTAGGCAAGTGTTTTTCGTGCAAAACGAATGCTTGCAATGGATTCAGAATCATGAATAACCCCTAGTTCGACACGTTTCATGCACATAATTAAAGACTTTCAACCTCTGAATTTACCATGATCCAAAATGTATATAATTCACAATTTTCTATATGTTATTTGAAGGATCATAAAAAACCTTGAATGATTACTGTTGCAGTTTCTTTTGGGACAAATCTTAGATTGACTGGCCTACTGGTCTGACTTCCTTCCTGGACTACTGTACATGCTGTCTCAGTAAAGGTGCTGCCAGACTTACTAAAGAGCCGCGGACGTTTTCGGCTGTCCGACAGCTTCTTTTCCGGGTTTTTAGACAGCTGGTGGATGGAAATTAAGCTCCACCTCCGCGGACGACTGCCGCGACGGCCAGATTCCCGGAAAAACGCTCTCCTCCGCGGCAGTTATCCGCGGAGGTGGAGCTTCTTTTCCATCCACCAGCTGTCTAAAAACTCGGAAAAGAAGCTGCGGACAGCTTCTTCTGTCCGTTTTCCGCTTAGGTGTGGAAACACTGTAAGACCATCTCCCTATCCACATGGTGGGGTGAGTGCAGCAAAGCATTGTGGTCATTGTAGTAATCCAGCAGTGAGACCGATCCCTGGAACAACAGATTATTACATATAATTCTCCTTGACATGATATAGTTTGAGAACCACTGATATAGAAACAACAAGGTTTTTCTGAAAACTGTCATGATTCATAAGACATTTGTAGAATCTGGTCTCAGGTCTAAAATGGGTTATACTGTAAATCGGGCTTCACTGTCTTCCCGCTGTATGTGGGGGCGGACAGTATAAGCGTGTTTACTGTTGTCCTGTTGTCCTCGGAGTGACGTATGTTTTGATGTGGTACGTGTGGCCGCTGCTGTGCTGGTGTGTGTTTTTGTTTTGTTTAGTTTACCTCCCACACCCAGTTTGAGCCATGACTTCAACTTACTGCACACAAAGGTCTCCTTCACAAACATACTGTATACACATTGCATGATTTTCCATCTGCCTCTCTCTCTCTCTCTCTCTCTCTCTCTCTCTCTCTCTCTCTCTCTGTGCGTATACGCACGACGCATGCACGCACGCACATTCTAACACAGTGGTTCTCAAAGTGGGGTCCGGGGTCCCCCCAGGGGTCCTTGATGGGGTCCCCAGCAAAATGTGTTACTATTGCATCAAAATCAGTATGACCACTTTGAAAACCTACACGTCGGCTAGACCAGATGAAATGCGTCGCATCGTCTATTTTGAAAAAACTGAAATGTTTTTGAAACATTTTAACAACAGAAATCTTGAATGGAGGAGCCTGGCGCCAAATAATTTCCGTTGTTGGTCCGCGGCCAAATCCACCAATAATTTAGGGGTCCTTGACATTAAAACGTGCTCCAGCATACATACAGCAAACTGAACGTGTTCCTCAAACTCTGCAATCCACTTGAACTGTGGAAGTATAGTTTTGGCGTCAGTGCGAGGCGATAGTGTTTCAGTGCCGTTTCTGCTCCCATAACTGCACACTCACCACCACTACATTATGCATTACGACTGCTTTGCACTTTGAATATGACTCGTGTGGGTATTTCTGTGTGTACATGTGCATCTGCGGACGCATGCACAATGCTGAAAATGAGACTTTTAGCCTTTGAAAACCCCTTAACTATAGTTGACAGTATGGGACTCTATATACTAGAACTAGGCCATCTCCAATTTACGATCTACACCATGTGTGGGCAGTGAGGCTATTGCAAGTGGGCCCCCTAATCATTGGTAAAACTGAAATTAATTGTAAGTTGCACAAGTTGCCAGAGAGGCCAGACTGAGATGGTTTGGACATGTACAGAGGAGGGATAGTGAATATATCGGTAGAAGGATGTTGAGGTTGGAACTGCCAGGCAGAAGGCCTTATAGAGGAAGACAAAAGAGAAGATTTATGGATGTAGTGAAAGAGGGCATGAAGTTAGTTGGTGTGAGAGAAGAGGAGGCAGAGGACAGGGTGAGATGGAGGCAGATGATTCACTGTGGCGACCCTTGAAGGGAAAAAACGAAGAAGTAACATTAATATTTAAAAAAAAATCACACCCATGCGAAGTGAGGGGCGCCTTTCTCATCATACATCATCACATTCTGGCCAATCGCAATTTGCGTCTTCACTTTTCCGTCTTCACTTTTTATCCTCGTACTTTGCTCAGCCAATCAAATCATCGCTACGGGATGATCACGTAAAATGTGATGTTATTTCTCATTTAACCCATTTAGAAGACAACGGACCTGCACACTGCCACTTGCTGGTTGAAGAGAAAGTTTTATTTATCTAATAATCTAAATAAAACCTTCTCTTGAAGCAGCAAGTGGCAGTGTGCGTGTTGTCTTCTACATGTTCTGCCTTATCATCACCTGCTTGAAAAGGAACCTTCTTCACTGATTTTACCCATTAAAACCGGGAAAGCAAATGTGTGTAATTTTTAGATTTTAGCTATGTTACAGTACAACGAGAAACCAGTACAAGTGAGAAAAACCGAATGGGTGGCGACCGTTTTTCCGGCGCGGGAGGCAGAGGGAGACGAAATGCCCCCATGGCCCCCCGTCGCTGCATGGGCTAAACGCACCATCGCCTGGAGTGGCTGTCGGTGGGCCCGTCGGCCTCCCATCAACCCCACGCACTTGCCCCGGCCTCGTCAAGGCCAATGTTCAGCGGTAACATTCTAGTCTATAGTTTTTGGTTGACAAAATTTAAATTGTCAATATATTTATTCTTAGTCATCATATAGCTTAGGTTTTTTTCAGTTTTCATTTAGTTTTTGTCAGCGCAAAAGGGTAGTCGACGAACATCTTTTGTCATAGTTTTAGTCGACAACCACACTGCTGCACGTTCCCTTTGATCATGCAGAAAGGAATCACTTTGGACATGTACAGAGGAGGGATAGTGAATATATCGGTAGAAGGATGTTGAGGTTGGAACTGCCAGGCAGAAGGCCTTATAGAGGAAGACAAAAGAGAATATTTATGGATGTAGTGAAAGAGGGCATGAAGTTAGTTGGTGTGAGAGAAGAGGAGTCAGAGGACAGGGTGAGATGGAGGCAGATGATTCACTGTGGAGACCCCTGAAGGGAAAAAACGAAGAAGTAACATTAATATTTTAATATATATTTTAATCACACCCATGCGAAGTGAGGGGCGCTTTTCTCATCATACATCATCACATTCCGGCCAATCGCAATTTGCGTCTTCACTTTTCCGTCTTCACTTTTTATCCTCGTACTTTGCTCAGCCAATCAAATCATCGCTACGGGATGATCACGTAAAATGTGATGTTATTTCTCATTTAACCCATTTAGAAGACAACGGACCTGCACACTGCCACTTGCTGGTTGAAGAGAAAGTTTTATTTATCTAATAATCTAAATAAAACCTTCTCTTGAAGCAGCAAGTGGCAGTGTGCGTGTTGTCTTCTACATGTTCTGCCTTATCATCACCTGCTTGAAAAGGAACCTTCTTCACTGATTTTACCCATTAAAACCGGGAAAGCAAATGTGTGTCATTCTTTGATTTTAGCTATGTTACAGTACAACGAGAAACCAGTACAAGTGAGAAAAACGGAATGGGTGGCGACCGTTTTTCCGGCGCGGGAGGCAGAGGGAGACGAAATGCCCCCCCCTGGCCCCCCGTCGCTGCATGGGCTAAACGCGCCATCGCCTGGAGTGGCTGTCGGTGGGCCCGTCGGCCTCCCATCAACCCCACGCACTTGCCCCGGCCTCGTCAAGGCCAATGTTCAGCGGTAACATTCTAGTCTATAGTTTTTGGTTGACAAAATTGAAATTGTCAATATATTTATTCTTAGTCATCATATAGCTTAGGTTTTTTTTTCTGTTTTCATTTAGTTTTTGTCAGCGCAAAAGGGTAGTCGACGAACATCTTTTGTCATAGTTTTAGTCGACATCAACACTGCTGCACGTTCCCTTTGATCATGCAGAAAGGAATCACTTAACCGTGCCAGCAATGAAGTTATAATAGCCTTGAGTTCATCGTTTTGTCCTTAACGAAGAAGTTGAAATCACAGAGTGCACAGAGGCTATATTCAGTGAATAATACGAGTGGAAAGCTACCAGACATATTCAGCCCACAACAAATAATTTAGTAGTTGTCTGTTTGTTACGTAACTGTGTGATTCATACAGGGAGAGGGGGTGAAAAAATGAAGAAAGGCATGATTTTGATCCTTACTTTGTGCAGACAATTCTCCTGGCGGAGTCTATATAGACGGAGAATGATGCTGCATTATAAGCAGTGATAAGCAGTCTCCACCACCCCCCACCACCCCGTCTGCATGAGTGAGTGAGTGCGTGCGTGCGTGCGTGCGTGTGTGTGTGTGTGTGTGTTTGTGCTTGTGCTTGTGCTTGTGCGTGTGTGTGTGTGTGTGTGTGTGTGTGTGTGTGTTTGTCTCTCTCTCTCTCTCTCTCTCAACATCCCATAATGCTACTCAGACACAGAGTCAGGCAGACACCGGCGCGCTCTGTGCCGATTGGTAGAACTGTTGCCGGGGAGCGTTGAGCGTCTCAACGTGGATAGAATCTGTTGTCTGGTACACTTTAGTCATGAGAACAACTGCAGGATCTGAATATTTATAACGCATATTGAGATTGTATATATAGCGAGGCGATCATGAGCGCCCGGAGGAAGAGTCTGGGCGAGTGCAGCCCCGACTGAAAACTTATAATCTATTCTTTTTTAGACCGTGGTTTTCTAAAATGTAATGTATATGTGAAAGGCAATTCACAAGATACGGATCAATTGGTCTATCACTTTCACAACAATGTTACAGCCACTAAAGTCATTCAAAGTCAGGCAAACTCATTCTATGTAAGTTTTCACGATTTTTTTCTTTTTCATTTGGATATTATTTGTCACTAGACATTGTTACTTATTAACCATAGTTAGTTTGATTACAAAGTGCCATCGACGCGCGTGCAACATGATCTTTGCAATCTAAAGCTTAACGATTTACTACTGTCTATAGTCGTAGATCTACAGCCTAATAACACAGCGTGATGCGACGCATTGTGGCACGCTGTGAGTGAGCTTGTAGATCTGCTATTTTTGCAATGGGGAAATGGGACACCACTGTGCAACGAGTATGAATCGGGAATAAGAAATCCAAACTTTTGAGCTCAAGACCCAAAGAGAAATGTGATGTCTCCCCAGAACCCGATTAGTGA
>NC_139713.1:11538025-11680525 GCF_964188405.1 Protomyctophum parallelum
GCCCCCATGTTGGTCTACCGTTCAGATTGGCTAAACTCAAGTATTATTCTTTCAAACAAGCTCTGGATCGCAGCTTTGACGTTTGTGTCGGTGACTTGATGTCTGTGTTGACAACACACGCCGGGTAATGTGGGCATGGGATATTTTCTGCTCTGACCTTTAACAATCACATACTGTACACTGCAGTATCTGTTATGTATGCTATATGCACATTTGTGCACACACACACACACACACACACTTAGCATTAGATTAGCAGATCTACAAGCTCATAGCGCGCCACCGAGTGGCGCGCTACGAGCTTGTAGGTCTTCTATCTTTGAAAAATCGAAGAACGACTGACATAGAAACATAGCTTTTTCATGTAGAAGACATTTTTAGAATCTGATCTCAGGTCAGAATGGGTTGATGTAGGGCCGGGGTGCCCACACTTTTTGACTTGAGAGCAACTTTCAAAATGACCAGCTCAACAAGATCTACCCAATAAAAACATTATAATACCATTGCTGAAAATGGCTTTGGAATAGCGGCGCTGGCATTACATTTAAGACAAATGCACTTGGAATGGGAAACAAAGTATTGCATTATGGGTTTGAGCTGACAGGCCCTTTTTTTATCTCTGATGAAGGCTGCATAGCCCAAACGTGTAAGCGTTCCTTTTTGGTGTGTGCCAATAAAGGAATGGAAATGTGAGTACTTTGTCCACCGCTTGTTTAATTTTTGGATGTGCTAACCTTTTTGGATTTTTTTTAAATTCCTATTTTTTGATGTATACTTGATTTGGGTTTGGCACTCCACTGAAAGCCATTGCTGATGCGCAACCTCTTTTTCTCATTTAGGCCCTTTTTTATGTCAGTCAATCAATCAAGTCAACTTAATTCAAGTGGCAGATGCCAATTTTTTTAATTAAATATTCTTTAGGGGCATGTCATGTGATCTACCTGCACAGCCTTTGTGATCTACTGGTAGATCGCAATCTACCTTTTGGGCACCCCTGGGTGTAGGCCTACAGTAGACAGACACACATTACACCCCTGGGTGTAGGCCTACAGTAGACAGACACGCATTACACCCCTGGGTGTAGGCCTACAGTAGACAGACACACATTTCACCCCTGGGTGTAGGCCTACAGTAGACAGACACACATTACACCCCTCGGTGTAGGCCTACAGTAGACAGACACGCATTACACCCCTGGGTGTAGGCCTACAGTAGACAGACACGCATTACACCCCTGGGTGTAGGCCTACAGTAGACAGACACGCATTACACCCCTGGGTGTAGGCCTACAGTAGACAGACACGCATTACACCCCTGGGTGTAGGCCTACAGTAGACAGACACATACACCCCTGGGTGTAGGCCTACAGTAGACAGACACACATTACACCCCTGGGTGTAGGCCTACAGTAGACAGACACACATTACACCCCTGGGTGTAGGCCTACAGTAGACAGACACACACCCCTGGGTGTAGGCCTACAGTAGACAGACACACATTACACCCCTGGGTGTAGGCCTACAGTAGACAGACACACATTTCACCCCTGGGTGTAGGCCTACAGTAGACAGACACACATTTCACCCCTGGGTGTAGGCCTACAGTAGACAGACACACATTACACCCCTGGGTGTAGGCCTACAGTAGACAGACACACATTTCACCAACCGTACGAAATGTTACACACACTGGTGTAAAGTAACTACTGTAAGTACATTTACTCAAGTACTGTACTTAAGTACAATTTTGAGGTATTTGTACTTTACTTGAGTATTTCCAATTTCCAATACTTTTACTTCTACTCCACTGCATCTCAGATTTTAAATTTGATTACAAAACATACAGTAAGCACTTATATATAGTATATACATTTCGGCCATTTGAAAATAGCAGATCCACAAGCTCACAATGCGTCGCAGGCTATTTTCTACAGATTATGTACACATTTTGAACATGGGGAAATGGGACATTCTGCAATAATGAGTACTTTTACTTTTAGTACATTTTGATACCGATACTTTTGTACTTTTATTTGAGTACATTTTGAATACGGGAGTATTGTAGAATAGTAGAATTGTGTTTTACTTTAAGCAAAAGTATAAATGTGAGTAGTTTTTCCACCACTGCGTACACGCCTCCAGTGTCCTGACTCCTGAGGTCACGTCATGTGAACAGCGGGTCTCGCCGTACGTCTTGACCATCCTTTGGTGTTGCTTGATCTCAGAAGCAGAAGTGTGTTTCTGACAGAGATAGGGTCTCCATCCTGATTGATTTATCTGTCTGGGGAAAAAAAGGCATTTTTAATGTCAGACTGTTCGGGGGAAACAGGTGCCTTCACTGGCTTGTGATTGTGAACGATGGGTCCAGTATTTACTATAGAGTGAAAGAATAGCAGATCTACAAGGCCTTGTGAGCTTGTCGATCGGCTATTTTTGTCTTTCTTATATTATTTGACAATGTTGCCAACGTTTCACCAGTTTTTATAGTATCGTTTGTTTATGACTTTTGAATCAGAATCAGAATCAATCTTTATTGTCACATCACATTACAAGTAAGGTGGGTGAAAAACTTTGTTGTGCAGGCTCATATTGCAGTTAAAGGTAGAGAGAAAGAACATGCATAACATAACAAAGTGAGTGCAAAAAGAAATAGAGTTCATCATGGGTGCATGTATGTATACGACTAGGCACGACTAGACTAG
Organism: Protomyctophum parallelum; assembly: GCF_964188405.1. Lineage (NCBI taxonomy): Eukaryota > Metazoa > Chordata > Actinopteri > Myctophiformes > Myctophidae > Protomyctophum > Protomyctophum parallelum. The sequence goes on from NC_139713.1 coordinate 11,540,727, forward strand.
GTCTTCAAATTGTCACTTCACTGTCATCTGGTTACTCCCCAGAAATCATAATAGCAGATCTACAAGTTGTGAGCTAGTATAAGTAGGCCTACATGCACAGATCTAGGTTAAACTTATTTTGATTCTATATCAACCAATTTTGCTGGGGACTCTCTGAAACCCCTCACGGGACCCCTGGGGGTCCCCGGACCCCAGTTTGAGTATACCGCACGGCCACTGAGTGGCCGGGTGCGGTACAGCTGGTTGCCTTCCTCTCTGTAGTTCAAATATTCCCTTTCCAATAGAATCAGAGTTGTTCTGTGCCAGAGCCTTAGAGTAAGACAGAGTTACGACGTTGAGGGGGCAGAAAACTGAGCGCTCAAACAGTGTTCATGCAGCCTGGAAAGTGACAAGCTGTGTGTGTGCATGTGTGCGTGCGCGCGCGTGTGTGTGTGTGTGTGTGTGTGTGTGTGTGTGTATCCATGTTTTTTTCTCAAACCCTGCACAGTCTTTACATAACGTTAACAAATAAACAAACTCAATAACAATCACGGCATCATTCCACAGGTCTGATATTAGACCTTTAGTGATTTAAAAAAAAATGCTTGTTTATGTAGTTTGTTCCTCACAAAACGATTTTAAATGGCAACAGCATTAATATTAAGTACTGTTGGCTAAAGGCCATACTGAAGAAATTAACTCTCGCACCGTAACTGAGCCACCATTCCTTTAATCCAGTGGTCCGGGGACCACCAGTGGTCCTTGAGGGGGTTCCAGATCTTTAACTCTTGAGAGCGTAAAAATTAAACCAAATGGACCCATATGGGTCCATTTGGTTTAATTTTACGCTCTCAGGAGTTACATTAATGTTAAACATCTGCATATTACTTAATTTACAAGAAGTCTACACAATTAGAGAATGTGGAAGAATTAGCTATTTTGATCAACGTTTGCCAACAGTATGGAATTGTGTGTCAACGATGACAGAATATTCTTTAGTTTTGTGTCTGAGAGGCTTACATCTCATCAAACGGTGGTTCCGTGGCTCAAATGCTGAATAAATAATGGGCTTTGATATGAAAAGGGTTGAGAACCACTGCTTCAAGCTGTGGACACCGGAGGAGAGCTGTTACAAATAGGTAGAAACTACTGCACCATCACTGCTCCCGCCACTCAACCACAGGAGTCAGGACCTATCCTCGCTGCATGCCATGCAGCCTACTTCAGAGTTCAGACACAGAAGTGATCGTTAAATGTACAGTACAATGGGAACTGTAGTTCTTTGGAGGCTGTTGCCTTGCGGCTGTATAGCTGAGTGGGTGGTGCAGGCCGTCTGGGAATCAGAAGGTCATCGGTTCAACCCCCGGCTCGCCCAGTGCGTACAGTACGTGTCAATGTGTCCCTGAGCAATGACACTTAAAGAATCACTTTTCAACCCATCTTCATCCTCGCTAATACTCATGATGTCTGTGTCTCATAGGAGGGCTGTGTGTGGGCAGTTCAGAAACCCGTCCACCAGTGACATCATCGATGGGGAATCCAGGCTAATAGAAACTGCAGGCTTTCTATTCCTGAAAGGTTGCAATGCAATAATGGACGACCATTGTTCTCACGATAATACAAATCTAAATATGTTTAGAAAATAAATCGTGTTTTAAAATAAATCTGCCTAACGATGATGTCACTGGTGGACGGGTTTCTGAACTGCCCACAGCCATTCGTGAGGACCAATTATATGAAGATAAGTTGAAAAGTGGTGAAGTGGTCCTTTAACTTCTAAATTAAGCTGCAAAAGCAATTTCACGTTATATTTTATTATTATTTTTGAGTGGTGCCAATCGCCTCCGTTAAGTGCCTGTGTGTATGTATGTAGCCTATGTATGTATGTATGTATGTATGAGGATGACCCATTCACCCCTGCAGCTGATGCTGATTGGGGTCACGCACACACACTGCACTGCAGTGCCCAGTTCGCATGGTGTGATTTTTTTATTAGGCCTAGAATATCTCAAGGGTATCGAAATGATCATTTGACAGGCAATTAAGTCTAAATTAGCTGCATGGTTGTAAAATGGTATTCATTTAGACATGCAAGGATACCACCATGCCATGTGTATAACATTTATGGCAATGTATGTCGTATGTATGCTGTACATGCTGTACATCTGAGCTATACATTCTAAGGATGTGCACATTTTTGATCAATCTTGTTTGTTTGTTCATCATGGATGTTTTATTTGCTGTTCTATAATGTCAGAAAAAGAGAAGGGAACCCACACACTCATCTGTTCCAAAAGATAATTTATAATAAATAAATTAAACTAAATAAACTTTAGGAGCAGATGAGTGTGCCGCGTTCCCTTCTCTTTTTCTGATGTCATTTTTGAACCCATTCTGACCTGAGATCAGATTCTATAAACGTCTTCTACATCCTGACAGTTTTCTGATAAAGCCATGTTTCTATGTCAGTCGTTCTTCGATTTTTCAAAAATAGCAGACCTACAAGCTCGTATCGCGCCACTCGGTGGTGCGATATGAGCTTGTAGATCTGCTATTTTTAAATAGCTAAAGCACGACATGATGCTAACACCAAAATGGGTTCCCGTTCAGAATGGGTGAACCCAGCACCTCCACTAATGTGATGAGCGTATTTTACTCTAGTTTCTGTTCTATAATGTGACATATACGATGTCATTTTATTTTTGACTCTTGGCCAGTTCCCACTTGTAAAAGAAATACAGTCTCAATGTGTTTTTACTGGTTAAATAAAGGTTTAAAAAAAGAAAATCTCGGGCCAGTACGGTTAAGTGACACACTATTACGTTTCCCTACTAGCGGAACGTTTTTCAACCTTCCTTTTATTAGCTTTATAAACATGTTTAATTGTTTATTTATTACTTTTGACTTATTGCGACTGTAGGTTGCATTTAATATGAAAACCTACATTTCCGTGTGTCACGTCACACCTCCATATATGGTCACACCCAGTGACATCACGCCTCCATATTGTCACGCCTCATGACATCACGCCTCCATCTCCATATATGGAGCTGACCTGTTCTGACATTCCATAATTATGTTGATCTCACCCCACCCGTCTCCCTTTTGACTGATACCTGTCCATTCAAACTCTAGACAGGCCCGCCCAAAAGTTATTAGTGCAGCCTCATTAAACCCTGTACACTCAAGACACGCTCCATATATGGCCAGACCTCATCAAACCCTGTACACTCAAGACACTGCACCCGCTGCCACACTTAGATCTACATATATGGAGCTGACCTGTTCTGACATTCCTTATGTTGACCTCATCAAACCCTGTACACTCAAGACACGCTCCATATATGGCCAGTACAGAATTCCTTCCATATGTTGATCTGACCCCCCCCCCCCATGCCACAGCGCCAGCACTCGCCCAGCAGTCTGCCGCCACCCAGGCGGATGCGTGCACGCGACCTCGCCCTTCAGGGCGAGGTAGGGTGACCGGTTTAGGGTGACCAGATCCAAACTGTTCATTTGAGGGACAGAAGTGTGGCTTGTGTGGGACAAATGGGACGGGTCGGGACGGGGATGCTATTAAATGTCTTGATGTCATATTCGACCGTGGGCCTAATGTTACATTTTGTTTTCAAATGCAAATTTTAGCCTACTTTTTTCAGTTTTTGCAATAGAACAAAATGTTGGGATTAAGATCCCATCATCATAAGATTAGTACTACATCATTAGAGCACTGTAAATAACTAAATATATTCTGCAATCGAATTCAAGACATTTAAATCCAGTATGAACTTTTTAATCCAATGGGAAAAGTAGGCTAATCCAACCAATCAATATCCTAGGATTTTATTATATTTTATGGCAGAATGGCTTTGTAGTAGGTAAGTCACCAAGACTGTGCGTGCGTGCGTGCGTGCGTGCGTGCGTGCGTGCGTGCGTGCGTGCGTGCGTGCGTGCGTGCATGTGTGCATGTGTGTGTGCGTGCGTGCGTGCATGTGTGCGTGCGTGAGTGTGCGTGTCATGAATGCTGCCTGTCTGCTCTGTGTCCAGGGCTGATATTGCAACTAAGGCAACTGGACCAATCAGGCCAAGGCACATGTTTTCTTTTAATATAACTTTTTAAAACTTTATAATTTCATACTGGAAGTCAATGGAGGGTCAGATCGGAGCGGTCTTAAACCCTGCCCAAATATGGAGATGGGTGATGGTACTGACGGCATACAGTAGTAATGACATCATAGATGACACTGTGGACTGCATGGTTAAGGTCACATACTGTAGACACACATTACAAAAATCCAATCGGAGAGAGATGAGGAGGATTTTATTTTCCTCCCATCTGTTTCTTTTTTGAAATTTCTGAAAATATTTGGGATTATATTTTATTTTTATTTTTTTTACATTTCTTTCATTCGTGGAAACATTTGAATTTCTGTTTATTTATTTAAAGGAAAAACAGCAACAAGACTGTTATTATATTTTAGAAAGAATAGGTCCGCGACACACATGGGTGCACCACTACTTATTCAGACCCTAATGCAGCTCCCTATATGTATGTACAGACGACAGTCGCAGAAGTTGCTTCCACCTAATTGTCTTTCTCTTCTCGTACTGTCCTCAAATGACTTTCTCTGTCTCAGCACTCCCCTCCCTCTCTCTCTCTCGCTCTGCCCAGTCTCTGTCTCTGTCTGTAACTGTAGCCTGTGTTTTCTCTCTCTCTCTCTCTCTCTCTCTCTCTCTCTCCCTGCGACGTATAGATACTGCATTGATCTGACGCACGCACACATGCACACACTCTGCCTCCCACTCCTTTCATCATTGATTCGCTCTGCTCTCTCTCTCTCTCTCTGCCTCTCTCTCTCTCTCTCTCTCTCTCTCTGTCTTCTCTTTCTCTCTCTGTCTTTTCTCTCTGCAGCGGCACTTGTTGAATACAACCCTTGGAGGATATGAGAGAGAAAGAGAGAGGGGGGGGGGGGGGGCGGGGGGGAGAGTGAGAGAAACAGAGAGAGAGAGAGAGAGATAATGACAGGGAGGCAGAGGGAAGCTTTGAGACAGCGATAGATACAACAGACAGAGAGGAGAGAAATGTGGCACGCTGGGGGATAGACGTATGTATAGAGAGTTAGAGGGAGGGAGAGGGACGGTAGAGTGAGCCTTTCTTTGAGCTAGAGCAGAGCAATACAGGCGAGCAGAGCCGTGGAGGCGTTGAGAGACAGAGGGAGTGACACTTTAAAGACATGACCAGGTAGAGACTGCATGATCCCTTTATCTGCTCCTATACTCCTGTCTCTCTCTGCGCTGATGCTGAACGCTGGTGATGCGTGCATGTGTGCGTGCGTGCGTGCGTGCGTGCGTGCGTGCGTGCGTGCGTGCGTGCGTGCGTGCGTGCGTGTGTGTGTGTGTGTGTGTGTGTGTGCGTGCGTGTGTGCGTATAGCTTCCTGCCCTGTTCTTCCTGGAAGATTTGATTAAGTACAGGTCAGAACTGTCTGGGACCGGGCCATACAGTATGTCTTCTATAAGAATATTCTATGCAGATAAAGTCTGTCTGGGACCGGGCCATACAGTATGTGTTCTATAAGAATATTCTATGCAGATAAAGTCTGTCTGGGACCAGGCCATACAGTATGTGTTCTATAAGAATATTCTATGCAGATAAAGTCTGTCTGGGACCGGGCCATACAGTATGTGTTCTATAAGAATATTCTATGCAGATAAAGTCTGTCTGGGACCGGGCCATACAGTATGTGTTCTATAAGAATATTCTATGCAGATAAAGTCTGTCTGGGACCGGGCCATACAGTATGTGTTCTATAAGAATATTCTATGCAGATAAAGTCTGTCTGGGACCGGGCCATACAGTATGTCTTCTATAAGAATATTCTATGCAGATAAAGTCTGTCTGGGACCGGGCCATACAGTATGTGTTCTATAAGAATATTCTATGCAGATAAAGTCTGTCTGGGACCAGGCCATACAGTATGTGTTCTATAAGAATATTCTATGCAGATAAAGTTTTTCGGGTGAATACTTTCTTTGTCCGGTGAATACTTTCTTTGCCAGAATATACATTTTGTGTATCCTTCTGGTTGTCTTCAACTCAAGTGCGTACAGTGTGTGCGTACGCATGTGCAGGTCTGTGTGTGCGTGCGTGTGCGTGTGCGTGTGTGTGTGTGTGCGTGCGTGTGCGTGTGCGTGTGCATGCCTGGGTGCATAATGTGTTGTGTATGCACCTTTAGGTTGTCTGCCTGTCTGCACACACACACACACACAGCGTGCACATAAGTGAGAGAGTGTGAGGTTTGGTGACGTTTTTACAGTTTGTTGTATTCCTGGAAACTGTTCCGCAGCATTGCTCAATAATGAAACTGGCAGGGGTTTGTGTGTGTGTGTGTGTGTGTGTGTGTGTGTGTGTGTGTGACTGTGTGTGTGTGCGTGTGTGTGTGCGCGCGCGTGTTTGAATAACAATGAAGGAGGGAACATATTGTAAAGCAAAAGCTATATCAAGGTTAACACTTCAACCCTACATAGTTAGACTGAGGTCCCGCAGGGCTCTGTACTAGTCCCGCTTCTTTCTTCCCTTTAGTCTCTACACCAGATCTCTGCGAGGACGCGTTGTGAGCTTGTACTTAGATCAGATCAGGCTCTGTGGTTCCCAAAGTGGGGTCCGGGGACCCCCAGGGGTTCTTGAGGGAGTTCCAGGGGATCCCCAGCTAAATGATAGCTTTACAGACCCTTATGGACCCTGACGGGTCCATTTGGTTCCATTTGTACACTCTCAGAGTTACATTGACATTGATTTTACTATATAAATTGGGGGTCCCAGAGATAGAAATGTCATTAAATGGGGGTCCGTAGACAAATGCATGTCAAACTGGGAGTCCCTGAAATTAAACGGGTTGAGAATCACTGCTGGAGAGAGCATATCTCTTCAAACGGGGGGTCCGTGGGCTAATTGGTGTCAATTTGGGGGTCCTTGACATGAACCACTGGTATAGTTGTCCTGTTTCTATACTGCATCCTGGCTGGAGCTCAGAGGGACAACAGTCCTAACAAAACGTCGCTGTGTGTGTGGGGTGGAAACCTTGCATGTCCAAAAACGTTACTTTTGAAGAAATTGAACACAAAAATGGGAAAAAACGAGATATGGGGTTTCTCCCCGACAGCGAGGAAAAGGTGTTTAGTATTGTCAGTCAGTCGGGAGGATATCTCATCAACATGCCACGGACGGAGTGATTGTTTTCCATCGCTGACTAAGACGTTCTGACTGCATTACACACTGATGTCTGCAGGGATGTCCCCATCATGTTTGTTTTTGCTCCCATTCCCATTCCGATCATTTGATTTTGAGCATCTGCCGATTTTTCCAGAAGACGACATCTGTGTAAACTCGCACCTCTTCCTTACCTCCATTTTCTTACCTGATCTCAACTCTATTTAGATATTTTTAGGACATTTGTTGGCTTTATGATTCACAGGACATGCACTTTCTCTCTCTGTCAACAACATTCCTTTTAGTCTTTTGCACACATTTTATCAGTGATTCTCAACCTTTTGAATTTCAAGGACCCTAAGTTTGATATGCATTAGGCTACGGACCCCCATAGTTTGTTTTTTTAACTCTGGGACCCCAACCTGCACGGTAAAATCCTCCCAAGTGTTAATTTAATTCTGCATTTGTACACCTTCAGATTTACAGACCTGCAGTATATGCTTCCACTTGGTTCCGATAGCTATCAATCATTTAGCTGGGTATGCCGCCTGTTGGCCGTCCTCTGGGGATTCCTGGACGCTTGAGATGCTCTAATTTTCTAATTGCTCCTGCTCCGTTGCCTCGCGGAATTACACGTATTAGGATTGACAGAAGCGTCCGTAAATCGTACAGACTAAGTCCTGTAAATCTACAGAAATATCCGGAAGTCTCCGCAGAATAACGGACAATGTCCTGGCAGCCAATTACCTGAATATATGGTTGATACATGTATAAAAATTCTTACTCTGTGTTCCATGCCAAACTGTGCACACACACTCCCTGGATGCCAATGACGAACCTCTGCCCCAAATATTTCACATCGGCCTGTAATAGTGCCACCATGAGGCTGATTTTGGCAAATCACATTTCTGTACATTACTCGACACTCGTACACATTTTATCCAGCAATTCAGTATACACTATCTCCATAATCATGTGAATCAACACAGATCTGCACCATTTCCCATATTCCATCCTGATTGGCTAAGATTGGCTTCCAAAGCTTGCATGATTAGTCCGTTTAGAACAAAATGCCACAAATCACAAACACAGTGTCCAATTTCCGTGAAATTATACACGCACATTTCCACTAGGCCGAGGACGACATGCGACTTGTTTTTTTTCCAAACCAGCCTCACGTGGCGCAAAACAGGCCAATTCCTGTTTTTACCTATAACTGCATCGATCTGTGTACAACTTTGTATGCACACTTCCTAGAGGCCATGGGAAAACATTTTCCCTGCACTTTCCACATCTCCCAGTTATAGCGTCACCATGAGGCCGATTTCTGCAAAACACATACAGTATGTTTCATCCAAATCTCACACAAATCGGTACACATGATCTATGTAGTTATGTGATCAAGACGAGGTTGGATGTCTCAGATTGTACACTTCTTGGCTAAGATTGCCTTCCAAAGTTTTCAGGAGTGGCCCGTTTTGTACAAAATGTTGCAAATCATGAACGCAGGGCCCGAGTGCAGTGCAACTGTGCACCCATATTCCCACTAGGCTGAGGCAGCAATGCCAATTGACATTTTTCAAATCAGCCTCAAATCTCTTTTCGAGCGTCACCAGGAGGCCCATTTATGTGCAACACACCTTTTTACATTAGTCCAGATTTTATCCAAATATCAATCCTGGTGGAGACCTGTGCCCCGAGGGGGACTTCTTCTAAGTTCATTTTCTTACGTTGCACCCTCTCTCTCCCTCCCTCCCTTCCCCCACAGATGTCTTTGTGGCTGGCAGTGTCTGCAGTAACTATCTGAAGCCCAGTGTCCTGCTCTGTGTCCAACATGTCCCAGCTGCTCCACGTCGAGATCCCCAACTTTGGAGCCACCGTGCTGGGCTCCCTCAACGAGCAGCGCTTGTTGGGACACTACTGTGACGTGTCCATCCTGGTCAGAGGTTTGTAGGGATTCAATGGACTTAACCCATTTAGGCCTGACGAAAAAGAATTATTCTAAATATAGATGTTTCTATATCAGTGGTGCTCAAGATTTCATGTCAAGGACCCCAGAAATGATATGTAATTGGCCACCGACTCCCATCTGAAAATATGTTGTTCCAGGGAACCCTCCCAGAAGCAAAGATATGAGTTTAAAATGTTTGCTCTGAAAGAATATATATTCAAAGATTTGCGCCACTTTTTCACAATAAAAAAAAGAAATAGTAGACCTACAAGTTCATAGTGCAGAGTAGCTCAAGAGTAGCTCTGTTGATTAAAAAAATATATTCCAAAATATAGTTTCCTCATTGTCTTACGTTGCATGTTAAAAAAGGTCTCTCTTTTAGGTCATAAACAGATGGAAAGATAGCGGATTCTGTCAATATTTGACAAATTGAAAATGGAGAACCTTGATTTAAACAACTCTTAGTGCTTTTTCTGGTTTTATCCTCTTAGCAGTTTTTGTATTGACCTGTACCTTCCTTGATCTGTACCCATTCTGCCATCTGTTAATACAATTTTCAATCAATCAATCAATCAATCAATCAATCAATCAATCAATCAATCATATGTAACATTACAACACCCAAACGCTTTGAAATAGAAAGAAGATACGGAATGGATCTGCCGATCAATAGGTAGCTGACATTCTTGCCGTGTCGTGTTATGTAATGTTCATTATCTATCTACAGTATCTATCCTACTATAAATGCGCCACGTCTCTGTGTGTGTGTGTGTGGGTGTGTGTGACTGTGTGTGTCTGTGTGTGTCTGTCTGTCTGTCTGCGTGTATGTACGGTTGTAATGCACGTAACTCGAGAACCGTTTGCCCCACCGACTTCAAATTCGACACACGCGTTCCACATCCCTGCAGGGAGTGCAGTGCCCGGTATCGAGTCGGTCGGACCCACGGTTCTCCAGAACCACCACAAAAGGTTCTGGTCAGCTCTGCCAGTGGGCCACCCAGAGCCATCTAATAGAAGAGTTACGATATTGAGGGGGTGTTCATGCAACCTGAACTGAGACAAGCTGGAGTTGGAAATACATTGTTTTCAATGACGGAGCGCAAATAAGAGCTATTTTAAGCATGCCAACTGTTTTAAAGTTGTCATGTAGAGTAACAACTAAAGTTTCTTTAATGTTTATGTTGTACTATTACTACAAAACAATCTAAAATAAAGGGATTTAAGATCATTAAAGCTGGGCTGTTGCCTGTGTCCAATGCATTTCTGCCTACTTCCGGTCCAAGACTGTCCCCATTCTCAATAGAAGTCTATGGAGGAGAGCCGCCATTGGACTGTCCCCATGAAGTGAACGCAGTTTGCGTAACTCTGTCTATATCTAAGGCTCTGGGTACACTGACATGGATACAACGGGTATTGCATTGCCGGTTGGGGCATGGATCTCCAACTGCCATCGTTACTGACTCTGTACTTTAAATGGTAAATGGTGCATTTATATATAGCACCTTTATCCAAGGCGCTTTACATAGATTGTGCGTTACATTCACCCATTCACACACACGGGATGCGGGAGGAAACCATGCAAGGCACCAACCTGCACATCGGGAGCAATTAGGGGTTCAGTGTCTTGCTCAAGGACACTTCGACACTAACTCTGGGGGAGCCCGGGTTTGAACTGGCAACCTTGCGGTTCCCATCCAGTCACTCTACCCCTGAACCACTGCTGCCACAGCCTGGAACCGGTCCAGTTGTCATAATCTACCGTGATTTCATTCGTTTATGGGCTAAAAGAGTGACTTTAAGACTTGTTTCACCGTGTAACTGAAGATCAATCTCACCAATAATTGGAGTTACATCATGCCACGGTAAATTTAGGATCTACACAACCCAAACCTATTACAGTGACATTTTGCTTTAAGCTGGCTGGCAATGTACTTCAAAAGAAGTAATTCTTTTTTAATAATAATTAAATAAAATGTGCTTGCCGAAACATTCTTTGTGGATTTGTTATACTCGATGCAGCTCCACTTGTGAGTGCTGAAACACTGGCCACTGTATGCAGTGCTGGAACGGTGATTTGTTTTTTATTTGAGTTTGTTTTCATCACCCTCCCATGCACTTTGTCACAGTGGACAAAGTGTGTGCTTTAATAACTAATTAATTAATTGCCATCTGGTTGTTTTTGTAGTCCATCAGAGAGGGATTAGAGAGGTTAGTACCTCATAACCTCTGCAGCCAAAGCGTTCTTCAAAACTGTCCGTCGTATGTTGTCAGCAGATTGCAGAAATAAAACAATGTAAATCACGCCGCGGGCGCCATGGATTTGGCCTTGGAACGATGATCGCACACAATCGCATTTGTATTGAGGTCTTCTGCCTAACTGTGCCAACAAGAGCTTCAGCATGGGAATCTATTTAGTTTGTTTGTTTTTCGCAATTAAGTCATTTTGACATAATTGCAACATATTTTCAGATCGGGGTCGGCGGCTAATTACATAGCATTTTTGGGGTCCTTGACATGAAATAGTTTGAGAACCACTGACTAGAAACAGAAAACTTTTTTCAGAAAACTGTCATGATTTAGGAGATATTTTTGTAGAATGGTGTCCTCTCGGGTCTTTAATGGGACAACGCTCACATGCTTCTCTGTGTCACTCAGGCCAGGCCTTCAAGGCCCACCGGGCCGTGCTGGCCGCCAGCAGCCTCTACTTCCGCGACCTCTTCAGCAGCTCCTCCAAGAGCCAGTTGGAGCTGCCCTCCTCCGTCACGCCGGCCTGCTTTGAGCAGATCCTCACCTTCTGCTACACGGGCAAGCTGACCATGGCGGCCAGCGAGCAGCTGGTGGTTATGTACACGGCCGGCTACCTCCAGATCCAGCACATCGTGGAGCGAGGCATGGACCTGATGTTCAAGGCCAACTCGCCGCACTGCGACTCGCAGACGGCCGGGTCCATGGAGGAGACGGGCTCCGAGCCGCAGAGTCCCAGCAACAACAACGGCAGCAACGGCCTCGCGGCGAGCGCGGCCGCGCTGTGTGCCGCCGGCTGGTCGCCGTCGCTGGTCATGCCTCAGCGCAAGATCAAACTGGAAGGGGGTGGCGAACAGACTCCTCTGGCGCTGCCTGCCGGGACACACAGCAACAGCAAGACCTCGTCGTCAGCGGAGCTGGGGAGTCGGTTGGCCAGGGTCAGCTCGTTGCTCTACACGGCGGCCGGAGGGACTACCATCTTCCCCGGGATGCCTCCGTACCACCACCACCTCCCCCCGGGGGGCGGTGGAGGAGGAGCAGAGAGGTCTAGTCCCGGAGCCTCCAGTCTGCCCACCACTGACAGCCCGACATCCTATCAAAACGAAGACGAGGAGTTTGAGGAAGAGTCGTACGATGGGATTACAGAGGAGGCCTACAGTCAGCTGTATGGACGCTCGGCGAACCCCTATGGGAGTGAGTATTGTACTATTATTCAGCATGTTGTGTTCATTCGGATTGATACTTAGTTGCGTGTGGGTGTCGCGCACCAAAGATAGCTCTTTGAGCTCGTAAATTGTCTATTCTTGTTGCACGCCACCCACACACAACTACGCAAGTAGAAATGAAGCCTTATTATACGCTTCATATTACTGACGCAAAAACATAACATTCTGTGAACCCTGTCTTTTTATTTTATTTTAACCGAATGTGAACTCCGTCTTTCTTATTTTAACCGAAAGCAGTTTATCGTCTGCTGTTTTTTGGGTGCAATTGAGCTCAGAACCCCCCATGTCATAATCCCTTTAAAAGTGTTACTAGGTCTCCAGAGGTGTCAAATAAAAGTAAGAATGATATACTGTACATAATTGTGATGTCAGGCTGATTTGAAAAAGCACACTCCGTGACAGAAGCTTGTGACAGAAGCTCGCAGGGCTTTGAAACCGTCCCGGTCCAGACCAGTTTTGTAAGCTACTGTGCACTCAAACAATATTCAATTACTTTCCAGTTATTTTTATTAATTCCATTATGTATTGGAAAAGTATAGGATGTTGCGCTTCCTTCCAGTGTGTGTGTGTGTGTGTGTGTGTGTGTGTGTGTGTGGGGGGGGGGGGCTTTGTGTAAACATTAGGATAGCTGCATGGAGTGATGTTTGGAATGCGTTGAGACAGCAGCATGCTCCTTATCACAGCTACAACAGCTGTGTGTGTGTGATGGGTTCTAGCGCTTTTCTGGTTTAGGACCGTGAAGGGGTCCATTTGGTTACGTGTACACACTCTCCTGAGTCACAAATTAACCACTTAAACCGTGGCCTATTATCATCTATGTCGGGTGGAAAACCTCAAAACTGTTATTTTTCAAATCCAAACGGATTCAAATTGAAAAGTATCAGATCTGGCATCTGGTGGCCAGTGCAGAGCGGGCATCTAGGCTGCTAATGCAAAGGTCGTTGGGATCGGGAGTTGAACCCGCGGCACGCTGTCAGGCTAGCGTGTCGTGGGTTCGATGCCAGATCCCAACGCCTTTTGCTGTGTGTGTGCCCCCCCTATCAATAAAGTCAGGACAAATATATATACTTTAAAAAGTACAGACCTTGTACAGACGCTGTAATATGATGTGAAAACTAAAACAACACAAAAAGTGAGAATATGGATATGGCACTGGCTGGGGGGCAATGTCACATGGAACTATGTTTTTGTGCTGCTGCTGCTGCTGCTGCTGCTGCTGCTGGCATAGTGGTATTGGAGACACAAAAATTGACAGAGAGGTCAAAGTTGAACGAAAGTTGCACTATATGGTAGTAGTTTTATTGATTCATTTATTTTAATGAGTGGCCCCAGACCCCACCAAATGACCGGAACTAAATATTATTCACAAAAACTAGGCCAGAACTCCCACCATGGGGATTAATACCAAAACCAGACCAGAACTCCCACCATGGGGATTAATACCGTTGCTAAGACTAGCCTATATTATAAGCATTTCCTATAGCTTTAAGTCCAAAAATCTGAACTAATTAAACCTTTAAAGCGTAAGCCCCAGGAGGCCGTGGTTTATAGTGATTTTAGAACAGCTAAACGTGGCCTCACGTGGCTTACTGCTCTTATAAAACCAAATATGGCAAATATGTGGAAAAAACAATAGCCGTATCCCAATTAATATAATTTTCAATACAAGAACATTTTCTATAAGAAAGTAGTCCCTAACTGCTTATTGAAGGCAATTCAGATGGACTCCCCTACTACAATGTTATCAGAAACTTGTACATAACAGAACAGAATAACAGCAACAGCACTGGACTGTACATAACTAAACAAATCTAACATTTTGAAACAATTTGCCAAACAATCTGATGTCACGTGGCTACACGTTTATAGAGCATTTTACGACGGATTTGAACCAGCTCAGCAAATCACAATCAAGGGCCGGAACAATCTGTTTTATAAGGATAAATGAACACTTTTAAGGTTACAACACACGCACGCACGCACTCACGCACACACGCACTCACGCACACACACACACACACACACACACACACACACACACACACACACACACACACACACACACACACACACACTTACAGATGTACAGACACACTGACAAATGAAACCCACGTGTGCATGGGCAAATGATCCAGGGGTTGTGCCAGGGCCTAAAATCTTGCTGCTCTAAAAAAGGTTTGTCAAAGTCTAGCGTTTCGGAAATTTATGAAACCTCTCTCTCTGGAACACCCCAGGGTGACATTGCGGGGCATTTGAGAACATTTGTGCGTTCTGCATGTGTGTGTTTATGTGCGTGCGTGCATGCATGCGTACATGTGGAGGCACGCACTTCTAAGCACGTACGTGTGTCTCAGACAGTGAATAAACGGTTTCATTTTTCTGTTTGCGTGGGTTGTGCCTGAGTGTGTTTGTGTGTGCGTGCGTGCGTGCATGCCTGTGCGTGTATGTGTGTGCGTGTGCGTGCATGAGACGTGCGTGTTGACTTACACAAGTCACGGTAGAGGTCGGCGGGAGCGTTCTTGTGAGTAAGAACCTAATACCCAATTTGAAACTGGTACCACCTCAAAACTTCAAGCTGCTGACGCGGCATTACACCATATCTATCTGGGATCCATCGGCAGCACTCTCAAACGAAATAATCATACTCTCATATGAAATACAACATACTCATATGGTATTACAACCGGCTTTATTCTTTTTGTCTACTCCTTTTAGTTTCTTGTTATTGAAGCCCTTTTTAACCATTCATGCGTCACCGTCTTTTTGTTTTGTTTTTTGTTTTGTTTTTTCTCTCTCTGTGTGCAACATGACACCCTCCTGATATTTCAAGCCCCACTTCCTCAATAATTCTCCACACGTTCTTGCTCTCCTCAGTCCAGGATAAGCCCGAGATGGCGTCGGTGCCGTTGGCCCTGGAGAACCGCAACTGTGTTCTGATCCGCCGGGACCTGGTGGCCCTGCCCGCCAGCCTCATCAGCCAGATCGGCTACCGCTGCCACCCCAAGCTCTACACGGAAGGAGACCCCGGGGAGAAGCTGGAGCTTGTGGCTGGTATAGCTTCTCTCTCCCTCTCTCTCTATCTCTTACGTGCACACACACACACACACACACAAAATAAACAGCGCCCTCTTTCAACAGTCTGACTCGAGAGACTAGGAAGCTCATGACTTTCATTTTGTTACATTTCAAATAACCATAAAAGAAGAACACCGCTCTGCTCAGCAGCGTCACGTTTATTCAAACACTATTTGTGTCTGAATAAACTTTTCTTTCCTCTCGTACGGTCATTTGATACTGTCCAACAAGGCACCTGCATCTGAGCGGAGTGGATGTGCGAACGTTTCCTTTGCAAAGGTTACATTTTGAAATATTGCACTTTTGACTCCACTACTTTTCTAGGAAAGGGACTCTTGGTACCCAAACTTGAAAGATTATATTATTAAGAATACACGCACGCACGCACACACGCACGCACGCACGCACACACACACACACACACACACACACACACACACACACACACACACACACACACACACACACACACACACACACACACACACACACACTGCAATATTTCAAAATGTAGCCTTTTCAAGTTTGGGTACTAAGAGTCCCTTTCCTAGAAAAGTAGTGGAGTGTAACCTTTGCCGAACCCCAAAGGTAATTAAAAGAAGAAACTACAGTGAAGTAGTACCAATGTTTTGTCATTTTTCCCTCCAGGTACTCAAGTATACATGACTCGAGGCCAGCTGATGAACTGCCATCTGTGTGCTGGCATCAAACACAAAGTCCTGCTGCGTCGCCTGCTAGCCACCTTCTTTGACAGGTAGGGTCACCTTGTCACCGTCGTGGGAATTTAGTTGACAGTGGTGTGTAAAGTAACCGAGTACATTTTCAATACTTTTACTTCTACTCCACTACATCTCAGGGGTAAACATTATACTTTTACTGTACGAGAAACTTTTGGTTCGTGGTTGCTGTGCACATTTCGATTAATATTTCAAAACCACTTCAGCCCTATTCAAACTTTGGCTATTAGTATTTGTAAATAGCTCTTGTAGATCAGCTATTTGCAATAAAATACAGAGCTACGATTTTACAATGATCTTTTAATGATTTTAACACAAAGTACCCTATGGGGCTTGTTTCCATTGTGGCGCTTTAAACGGCAGAATTCTACAAAAGCCATGCAGTCCAGACTGGAGCTCAGTTTATATGGCTGTCACTCCATACCACGGCTTGTTTGTCTGAATCCATACTTCACACACCCCATCGGTGGTCATATTACAGAGCAATGCAGTCATTATGTAGGGCTGTTCTCATATTTATCTGTGAGCCTGCTGCTGCTGACGCTGCCCCCTGGTGGTGACTGTGTGCCCCTACAGAAACACCTTGGCCAACAGCTGTGGGACAGGTATCCGGTCCTCTACGAGTGACCCCAGTAGAAAACCCCTGGACAGCAGGGTCCTCAATGCTGTCAAACGTAAGTTCTGTTTAAAAAATAAAAACAGTATGGGATGGGATTGAATTGTATCTCAGAACAATGGAACAATATGTGAACGATAGCAATTAGATTCTAATTGTTGGTGACAATGTAAAAAGGAATGCTCATTGAGACATGCTGAATGAAAAGAGTGAACCCATAGAGCTGAGCATAGCAGTGGGCCACTCGGTGGCGCGCTATGAGCTTGTAGATCTGCTATTTTTCAATAGCTAAATTATAACATGTATAACATGTAATATGTTTAAAACACCAAAAGGGTTCCCGCCCAAAATGGGTTAAGCCTAGAATCCAGCGTTCAGGATCCTTTGATTCTGTGAAGAAAGTAAAAATGAAAACCGCTATACAAAGGGTAGTTATTAAATGTAGTATCTCATAATTCATTATTCAAAAAAGTTTTTTTTCACAAGATATATATAAATTATTTCAGGATTCACCAGAAATTATTGATATACTGGTAAATATTTCTGTAAATTTCTATGGGGAAAAAAATGAATGGCCCATTTTTCAGTGGGTCCAGATTGAAAACGATGCCCGCTTCTATTCTCTAGTCTACTGGATCTGATGAAGGCTTAACAGCTTCTATCCTCTAGTCTACTGGATCTGATGAAGGCTTAACAGCTTCTATCCTCTAGTCTACTGGATCTGATGAAGGCTTAACAGCTTCTATCCTCTAGTCTACTGGATCTGATGAAGGCTTAACAGCTTCTATCCTCTAGTCTACTGGATCTGATGAAGGCTTAACAGCTTCTATCCTCTAGTCTACTGGATCTGATGAAGGTTTAACAGCTTCTATCCTCTAGTCTACTGGATCTGATGAAGGTTTA
Organism: Protomyctophum parallelum; assembly: GCF_964188405.1. NCBI lineage: Eukaryota > Metazoa > Chordata > Actinopteri > Myctophiformes > Myctophidae > Protomyctophum > Protomyctophum parallelum. Next base: position 11,558,666 of record NC_139713.1, read on the forward strand.
ACAGCTTCTATCCTCTAGTCTACTGGATCTGATGAAGGCTTAACAGCTTCTATCCTCTAGTCTACTGGATCTGATGAAGGCTTAACAGCTTCTATCCTCTAGTCTACTGGATCTGATGAAGGCTTAACAGCTTCTATCCTCTAGTCTACTGGATCTGATGGAAGCTTAACAGCTTCTATCCTCTAGTCTACTGGATCTGATGAAGGCTTAACAGCTTCTATCCTCTAGTCTACTGGATCTGATGGAAGCTTAACAGCTTCTATCCTCTAGTCTACTGGATCTGATGAAGGCTTAACAGCTTCTATCCTCTAGTCTACTGGATCTGATGGAAGCTTAACAGCTTCTATCCTCTAGTCTACTGGATCTGATGAAGGCTTAACAGCTTCTATCCTCTAGTCTAATGGATCTGATGAAGGCTTAACAGCTTCTATCCTCTCGTCTACTGGATCTGATGAAGGCTTAACAGCTTCTATCCTCTAGTCTACTGGATCTGATGGAAGCTTAACAGCTTCTATCCTCTAGTCTACTGGATCTGATGAAGGCTTAACAGCTTCTATCCTCTAGTCTACTGGATCTGATGGAAGCTTAACAGCTTCTATCCTCTAGTCTACTGGATCTGATGAAGGCTTAACAGCTTCTATTCTCTAGTCTACTGGATCTGATGAAGGCTTAACAGCTTCTATCCTCTAGTCTACTGGATCTGATGAAGGTTTAACAGCTTCTATCCTCTAGTCTACTGGATCTGATGAAGGTTTAACAGCTTCTATCCTCTAGTCTACTGGATCTGATGAAGGCTTAACAGCTTCTATCCTCTAGTCTACTGGATCTGATGGAAGCTTAACAGCTTCTATCCTCTAGTCTACTGGATCTGATGAAGGCTTAACAGCTTCTATCCTCTAGTCTACTGGATCTGATGGAAGCTTAACAGCTTCTATCCTCTAGTCTACTGGATCTGATGAAGGCTTAACAGCTTCTATCCTCTAGTCTACTGGATCTGATGGAAGCTTAACAGCTTCTATCCTCTAGTCTACTGGATCTGATGAAGGCTTAACAGCTTCTATCCTCTAGTCTAATGGATCTGATGAAGGCTTAACAGCTTCTATCCTCTCGTCTACTGGATCTGATGAAGGCTTAACAGCTTCTATCCTCTAGTCTACTGGATCTGATGGAAGCTTAACAGCTTCTATCCTCTAGTCTACTGGATCTGATGAAGGCTTAACAGCTTCTATCCTCTAGTCTACTGGATCTGATGGAAGCTTAACAGCTTCTATCCTCTAGTCTACTGGATCTGATGAAGGCTTAACAGCTTCTATTCTCTAGTCTACTGGATCTGATGAAGGCTTAACAGCTTCTATCCTCTAGTCTACTGGATCTGATGAAGGCTTAACAGCTTCTATCCTCTAGTCTACTGGATCTGATGGAAGCTTAACAGCTTCTATCCTCTAGTCTACTGGATCTGATGAAGGCTTAACAGCTTCTATCCTCTAGTCTACTGGATCTGATGGAAGCTTAACAGCTTCTATCCTCTAGTCTACTGGATCTGATGAAGGCTTAACAGCTTCTATCCTCTAGTCTACTGGATCTGATGGAAGCTTAACAGCTTCTATCCTCTAGTCTACTGGATCTGATGAAGGCTTAACAGCTTCTATCCTCTAGTCTAATGGATCTGATGAAGGCTTAACAGCTTCTATCCTCTCGTCTACTGGATCTGATGAAGGCTTAACAGCTTCTATCCTCTAGTCTACTGGATCTGATGGAAGCTTAACAGCTTCTATCCTCTAGTCTACTGGATCTGATGAAGGCTTAACAGCTTCTATCCTCTAGTCTACTGGATCTGATGGAAGCTTAACAGCTTCTATCCTCTAGTCTACTGGATCTGATGAAGGCTTAACAGCTTCTATTCTCTAGTCTACTGGATCTGATGAAGGCTTAACAGCTTCTATCCTCTAGTCTACTGGATCTGATGAAGGTTTAACAGCTTCTATCCTCTAGTCTACTGGATCTGATGAAGGTTTAACAGCTTCTATCCTCTAGTCTACTGGATCTGATGAAGGTTTAACAGCTTCTATCCTCTAGTCTACTGGATCTGATGAAGGCTTAACAGCTTCTATCCTCTAGTCTACTGGATCTGATGGAAGCTTAACAGCTTCTATCCTCTAGTCTACTGGATCTGATGAAGGCTTAACAGCTTCTATCCTCTAGTCTACTGGATCTGATGGAAGCTTAACAGCTTCTATCCTCTAGTCTACTGGATCTGATGAAGGCTTAACAGCTTCTATCCTCTAGTCTACTGGATCTGATGGAAGCTTAACAGCTTCTATCCTCTAGTCTACTGGATCTGATGAAGGCTTAACAGCTTCTATCCTCTAGTCTAATGGATCTGATGAAGGCTTAACAGCTTCTATCCTCTCGTCTACTGGATCTGATGAAGGCTTAACAGCTTCTATCCTCTAGTCTACTGGATCTGATGGAAGCTTAACAGCTTCTATCCTCTAGTCTACTGGATCTGATGAAGGCTTAACAGCTTCTATCCTCTAGTCTACTGGATCTGATGGAAGCTTAACAGCTTCTATCCTCTAGTCTACTGGATCTGATGAAGGCTTAACAGCTTCTATTCTCTAGTCTACTGGATCTGATGAAGGCTTAACAGCTTCTATCCTCTAGTCTACTGGATCTGATGAAGGCTTAACAGCTTCTATCCTCTTGTCTACTGGATCTGATGAAGGTTTAACAGCTTCTATCCTCTAGTCTACTGGATCTGATGAAGGTTTAACAGCTTCTATCCTCTAGTCTACTGGATCTGATGAAGGTTTAACAGCTTCTATCCTCTAGTCTACTGGATCTGATGAAGGCTTAACAGCTTCTATCCTCTAGTCTACTGGATCTGATGAAGGCTTAACAGCTTCTATCCTCTAGTCTACTGGATCTGATGGAGGTTTAACAGCTTCTATCCTCTAGTCTACTGGATCTGATGAAGCCTTAACAGCCGAAACGTTACGGTCATTTTTTAACCTGCTCTTTTGCCAAAACTGATGCCATTACAATAAAGGCTGTTTAAACTTCATGGAAGATCTCCTATTTTATCTATTGAAATGAAATAATGTGTGTATGTGTGTCTGTGTGTATGTGTGTCTGTGTGTATGTGTGTGTGTGTGTGTGTGTGTGTGTGTGTGCGCGTGCGTGCACGTACGTGCGCGTGTATTCCCCCTTTTCAGTCTACTGTCAAAACTTTAACCCGAACTTCAAGGAGAGCGAGATGAACGTCATCGCGGCGGACATGTGCACGAACGCCCGGCGCGTCCGCAAGCGCTGGCTGCCCAAGATCAAGTCTATGCTGCCCGACGGCATGGAGGTGTACCGCACGGGCATGGGCATGGGCGTGGGCGCCGCCGTGGGCCTGGGCCTGGCCCTGGGCGCCGCCGGCGCCCCCCCGCCGCCGGGCCTCGTCCTGCCGTTCGAGGCTGACTTCAAGACCCTAGAGCAGAGGTTGTACCCGGACCGCAGCAGCAAGGACGCTCTCAGGACTCACGCTCTGCTGCAGGGCGAGGGCAGTCCGGGACTGGGAGCGGCCGGAGGAGGAGGAGGAGGAGGAGGAGGAGGAGAGGGCATGGAGGGTGACGGTGTCGCCCAGGAGGAGCACGAGGAGGAGGAGGAGACGGAGGCTGGGTTAGAGCGCAGCACGGATGGGTCGTTGTTGATCGCAGGCGCTGAGGCAGGCGGCCGGGAGGACCTCCCCAATGAACAGGAAGGAGACGGGGCTTTTGGAGAAGGTCTGAGGGTGAATGGACAGTGAGGTCTCCTTTTTTGGGAGGGAGGGAGGGAGGGGGGGTGGGGGGGGGAGGGGACCGCCTCCTTACATTGTGAAATCTGTCAAACATCACACTTTTATGCTTACTGTCTTTCCTCTGTCACCTCTACACCTCTTCTTCTCTGTGATTCCTCAAAACGGAACGACTCAGCACAAATAGCTATGCTTGTAGAACTTACGATACAGTGCTTTGTCACACACACGCGCACACACACGCGTACGCACGCTCTTGCGCGCGCACACACGCACACACACACACGCACACACACACACGCACACACGCACGCACGCACGCACACACAGAGTACACTTTGCAAGATTCGGTTTTATTGAAGCCAAATAGACACAGGCATGGCATTGATTCAATTCGGAAAACAAATCCTTTCTCCGTACCTCTTCTCTCCGCTCTCGTTTAATTTCTGCACTGCACCCATCAATGTTTTGATGGCTCATAACAGAACGAATGTTATGTTATCATTTCATTGACACACTGTGTTACTTTACAGATAGATACGGTAGATACCATGTGGGGTGTGGTACAGAGTTTGTAAAATGATATTCTTATTTCTTGGAAAGCTGCCTCTGAAAATAACCCAAGTCACCTTGGGACAGAAACGGATCGGCCAGTGTCACAGGCTGAACATAACGTGCTCACTAATAAGTGGAACATTTTGCACAGTTTTAGATATAAATCGTCATTGTCGGGTGGGAACCTTGTATGTCCAAACCCGTTACTTTTCAGGAAATTAGTGGAACAATGGATCCGATCAATGTAGTTATCATTTAGTCCCATGTTCTCGTTAATACATTTAATTGGTTCAGAATTCATAAAACCAACAGACAGACAAAATAAATATGGACATTTCTGCCCCGCCCGACAGCAAGAAAGTGTCGTTTGTGCGTGCCTGCATCCCAGCATGCACCTGTACTTGTGTACGTACAGTATATCTTTCTGATAATTGTGCCTAACAAGGATAGAAAGAGGGAACATAATGGAACACCATCAAAACATTTTGATGGTGTCCGGTGCCTAAAATAGCCGACCTACAAGTTCATAATGCGATGCGTTGTGAGTTTGTATATCTGCTGTTTTCAGGCATGGGACACTGGCGTGCCACAAATATTATAAACCAGGCTTTTTTAGAGGTTGAACCATCTGAAAAATCACTCCCCAGCCAGCCAAAAAACCCTTTGGGCAGATTCAAGCAATCACTCAAACTTGAATTTATTTCAGAGTGGTGGTTGCAAGAGAGTTTTATGCCTGTAACATGAATTGGCATTCAGAGAACGGTGTGGTGCGTTAACACCAGAAAATTTGAAGTGACAACTGCATTTAGCAAACAATTATATGTTCTGTAAAAGAGAGCATGTGATTCTTATGATAGAGATGATTAACTCGACGTATTGCTCAAGGATGTGGGCTTTTCTACGCGGTCAAACTAAAGCTCTTGAACACATGAAGGAGTTGCTTGTCTTTGGGTATTTGCCCCAAGAAATGCAAGTAGTCAATGTGATGCCTGTGTCTGCTTGGATATTCACACACACACACACACACACACACACACACACACACACACACACACACACACACACACACACACACACACACACACACACACACACACACGCGCACACGCACATGCACATGCACACAACGTGCACACACATTTGCAACTTGTGATCTTAACCTTTAATATCTACACGGATGTATTCAAAAAAACACTGGCAACACGGCTTAACAATGTTTGTAATTCTTAAGCGTCCTTCTTTACAATACAAAAATACAGAGGGAGGAGGATAGAGATGCCAGAGCCATGAACCAGAACGCGTTGCCCACTATCTCAGAGCTTGTACAGTATGCATGAATTCAGAGAATGAATACAGTGAATTATACAAATAAAAAACAACAACAGAACCACTTATAAAACCTGCATCCAGATAAGAAAACAGCTGCTGTTTTGCCTCAAGATACACCATTAGTATATTCAGTCTGTGGGATCTGGCTTCAGTCAGTGTGACCCAGGTTAGCCCCACAGTTGACTTTGGTCCGACCCAGGCCTGTCGTGTGTGGAAAGACACATTACTGACCGGCGCTCCCTTTGCATTGGAGGGTCTGTACAGTATGGCCCGTGGTTGGAGGATACTTAGAGTAACATACGGAATGGTTAACACTACGTAGTATAGTACAGTGGTTCTCATAGTGGGGTCCGCTGGGGGGTTCCCATGCTAGATGGATGACAGTTTGGAACTAAGTTGACCCTATAGGTCTGTAATAACTCTGAGAGCGTACACACATGGAGCCAAACGGGTACGGTTGTTTTCCATTGAACAAACTGGGGGTCATTGAAATTAAGGTTTGAGAACCACTGGTTTAGTAGAAGTAGACTACACTACTGTACAAAGTGTTGTGCCTGAAAGAAATACCGTTTCAACCTGATATGATGGAGAGATGAGCACTACCTAGTCCTGCTACCATCCACTGACCTCCACCACTCTTTTCCCTTCTTTTTCTTTCTTTTCTTTTTTGTAAATTATTGAATGAAACTAATAAGAGCAATTTCTGCTGGCTTATTGCATTTGTACTTGAAAAGTTATGGGTTGGTAAAGCTAATGAGTTTGACTAGACATGACTTCTAAACAAGAATGGACTGAAAATGTGCCCTCATCTTTATCTCTCTGATTAACTCTTTCTTTGGATTATTGTGGACTTGGTTTAGTGACCTTCTGGCGATGACTGTTGCTCTTTTGGACGTGCGAGGGGAGGAAATGTTGCACAGTGAATCCTGTTAAACCTGTTTGTTGCACTCATTTTCAAATTGATATCCGTTTCCACAATTTCTGTCGTATGACGAGCTATATGTTGTTGTCCTGAGTGTTGGTTTTAAAAGATACAGAGATACACTGGTCCATTATGTTCAGATTGTCATACAGTCACAAGACCATTGATTTGAGTGTCTTTAACATATACTATGACCAATTCCCAAGTTTATCTAAAGTCCAACTTGCAGGTTGTTTATTTTGCTCTATAAACAATGTGGTTTAACCACTTAAGCCTATTTTATTCTTCGGCTATTCAAAAATAGCAACCACACGTTGTGAACGTGTAAAAAATGTTAAACATTTGGAATAATTCTGTACGTTTTTAATGAAAATGTTTGAGAAGTATGCTGCTCTACAGTTGTTATGCTTTCTGCTGCTTCCCTTGTATTGTCCACTGTACGCCAGTTCAAACTGATAACGCTGTAGTCCATTCTAAAATGCTCCATTTACAGCATATATTATTATGTCATACAAGGGATTCACCTTTTTGTGCTCACACACTCTGAATTGAGATGCCATTGCCAACATTATTGACCATATTATATTTATGGTCGTATAGCAGGTAGTTAACCTGCAAGTTGGATTTAAAGCCAAAAATAATGTGGTTGAAATACAAATTGACTTCTCTGAAAACAGTGACATACCGTACTGTGCAATAAGGTTTGTAGTAGTGCTTTGTTGCTGAAAATACTGGTAGTAGCATAATTTGTTGCTGTCCAGGAAGGAAACCATGCACCTAACTAAATGTTTGATGTTTTTGCATAAATCAATGCTATTCAACACCCAGGCTTGAATCAATAGAAAGTAGTAGAAATTAAAATCATTCGGACAAAACCTCTTTACTCCATTGGACCCTCACAATGTCTGCTAAAACAGCTAGCTCCCCCACCTCTCCCCCTCTCATGCCAGTATATAAAGTCACAGCACCAACTTTGCTGAGGCAGTATTGCTTTGTTTTCAAATATATATTAAAATAAAAAGGTTTTCTTCATTTCCTGCAAAATGTTTATTTTTCATTTACTGAAAAATATAACATTTTAGAGTTAGGTGGTTTCTTCCCGACAGCAGAGATATGCTATGCGTTGCTAGAACTATAAAATGCCCATTTTTACTGTTGCTTTACTGCTGTGCTATCTGAAATGTTGGGCCGGTTATTCTGTCTTTTTTCTTCCTTTCTTTCTTTATTTTCCCTGGGGGTAGCTTTAAGAAGGCCCTGCAAAGAAGCACAGGGTTGTAATTGCACTAGGTAACGATAAAAAAAAAAAGTTTACAGTATTTCTTGTAGAAATGTGATCTGCCATGGAAAACAGGGCTGTGGGGAGGAGAATATGACTGAGATAATGAGTGAATGTAAACTACCTGTATATCTGTAGCACTGCTTTGGCTAAGTAAGGGTCCAGGGTCTGATTGAATAGGGCAAAAAAATAAAAAAGAATACTGAATCACTTTGCTAAATTGCACACTTTCACAGTTGTATCTTCACATCAAAGTGGGCCAGAATATAGTAGTCATTTGATATTGAGGTTTGGTGTTTCCTTTTAACCTGGAGCTGTAATTTCAAATGACTATTGGTTCTCTAATGTGATGGAGCATGAGGAAGTATTTCTCAAATAAATCTAAAGAATAACAAATATCCTACAGTATGCAGGCCTCTGTGATATGTCTGATATGATATGCCAGCTAATTATTTTTCAACTATACAGACATGTAAGACATGCTGTAATAGCAGGTCTGTGGACCATAAACAAAGAACAAAATGCTTAGGAGAAGATATGCGTAATATATACATATTTCAACATATTTTAAAATGGCCATGCTTCAGTTCTAAAAGTAGCTCTTATAATCGGTAAGGATTTAGTTTTTTATTATGATTGTGATTAAACACAATACGTTTTATAGTGCATTTAATCACTCATCTACTGCGAATCCACCAAAAATCACACCGTTATAGAAATACCCTGCGGTTGCCATGATCATTTGTTTTCCTATACACATGTGATATAAGGGGAATTTGAAATCAACACAAAGTTATCATTAAATAAATAACATGCAGTGATGAAAAGTGTGTGGACCAGTGCCTTATAGACTATGTGGCTATGAATATTGTTGGGTAAGATTATCTGTTGTTGAAACATAGTCAAGACAAGTGAGCTATAGCTGTAAAATGGCTACCCTTGATGGGACTGTTTTCCATATAAAATTATGATGTTTAAGAAAATATCCGCCAACAACTTTTGGAGGTGGGTTGTAATACCGACTTATTTGCTCATGTTTCAAACAGTTCATATACTTTTTTTTGTCATCACCATATTTATCACAAAGGAAGCACCAACATATCCCTAATCTTCTGTCTGATAAAAAAAATTGTTGTCATTCCAATTTCAATATAATCATATATAGCTCATCAACAATAATCCATGATTTCCCTGATTGACACCCATATGAATTTGACATCAGTTAGCTTGTTGGTTAAAGGATGCACGTACTGAATGCTGTGGCCTCCCTGGTACAAATATGTCATCGCTGTCGGGCAGAAACCTTGTAAATACATATTTTTATGTTTTATGTTTTTCTTATTATTTTTGTAAATTAACGCCCTACTTCACCATACAAAAATGTTACGTAGAAGTAGTGAAAACAGGCCTGATCTACAGGCTCACAATGTGAGTTAGCTTGTAGATCGCTATTTTAAAATGTTTCAAAAAAAATAAAAGGTACAGTTTTGGACATTATACTGTAGGCCTACAAGGTTTCCACGCGACCGCGGCCATGTGTTACCTTTTGTAATGTGTATTAAACTGGTATACTGAACCTACGTCAACAAAAAGTCACAATTATCAACCATGGAATGCAACTTTTAGTGGCTTTCAATAGTGAAAATTCCTTGGACACAAAACGTAATAATTTCCCCTTACAGCTGCACTATGTAACTTTTCCTCTACGCCGCATTTGAACCCTGTTTCCTGCGCAAGTGCATAATGTTTACCATTGAACTAGTAGAACTTGCTCGGGGGATAAGTTGAATCTAGACCAACAGGTCAACATTCGTGTCAGATGATCAGATCCTTCATGTGACGTGTTTAGACCTTTTACACTAATGTGTTATAGTTATATCGTATTAACATATTTTAGTATACAGATTGGGCGGAAGAAAATGTTACATAGTGCCGCTTTAAAGCTGTTTTAGCATTTACTACTTATCATATCATATCTTATCATATGCATTACTTAATAAGGCTATTAAGTAATGCATACAATTCTGTCCCAGCCAAAAAAAGTGACTACCAATATGTTTCTCTGCCTCTAGGACTCTTTTAAGATTGTACTGTACAGGGTGAAAGTGAAATGGAATGATGTTGCACTAAAGCCTGAATCATGCTGGGTCAAACTAAGTATGAATCACCCTTAACACAGTGATTCTCAGAGAATGTTATGGCTAACCCTTAAGAGGATGAGCTCTGTTTGTGGTGGCTGAGAAAGATAATGCTGTAATGTACATGTGTTATATGATATACTAATTCATAATGTTCATAACTTTATTTGATCGAACCTAGGCCTACAGCAAACATATTTGCGATAGCTAAGTTGCATTAATGTTGCTTTTAACATAAATCAGTTTAATTGTTAGCAATATTTAAAACAAAGAATGACTGGATGTCAAATGAAAATGAAGACAATATGGGTACGATTATATCTGGTAAAGATCCCATTTTGACAGATTTTATTTAAACTTTTTTTTTTTTTTTTTACATCTCTAACACTTCAGAAGTGCTTAACCCCTGTTGCTCTAAAATCAGTATAATGAACTTTTGTTTTAATCCATGTAACAAATGTAGCATGACTTTACAGTTCCAAACAGGTCAAGTATTCTTTTTAAGGAGTGGTTACCAGAAATTATTTTACAGTTACCTGCATCAAAGATATATGAAATATATGATGCATGTAGTATGTACAGTATACAGTGTCTGCAGACAAAGCAGTGAGGAGTCTTGCAGTGGAATGGTTTTCTATTTTATTTTTGTTTGTCACACACCATGGTCCTTTATTGATTGTTCAGCATTGTTCTACACCCAGTAATCTGGTGACTGTGAGAGGAATACAAAGACTGACTACTTTTAGTCACGCGTGCACGAGAACCTGCAGCAAACTCAGAAAAATGATTGCAATGGAGGTTTCTTGTGTGTATGTGCGTGCGTAATGTGTCTTTGAACGTTAATGCCAGCACTTTAGAATTACCAATTTAAATTGCTATATGGTTGCCGCTATGGGCAACCACACTAATTAAATGCCAAGAGTGAGTGTCGTTTAGACAAAGGAACAAGTCACCTTCAAACCCATGTGCTCAGAGCGCTGACAATCAGAATGGGGGAAGAGACCCACAGTGTGCACTATGGAAAATCTGTCATGAATCGCTGTGCTCCTGCTATTTTCCTTGTCATTTCCAGCTTGTTGGTAGTATTTGCTATAGCTTTCTACTACATGTTGCTTGTGTCAATTCTGTTTTTCTTGATTACAAGTGTATCTCTTTGTTAAAAAGACAGACTTATAGTATAACTTGGTGCTTCATTCATGGAAATGGGTCATGTTTGTGTTGTTAATAATAATGCATGGACTTTACTTATTGGTCCTAATTCACTGGCTAGTGGTCTCCGTTGACAAACTCATATGAGGAAAGCACATCTGTGATCTGACTATGCTACAGATGTACATTTTGACTATGGTAATTAATGCTCACTATCAACAGGGCTTGGACCACTCAGACAAACTGGGATGGGAGGATGTCAGCAGTGAAAACATTTGGAGAGTGACTGCTAACCCTTATGTGGAAAAAAAGGTTAATGGTATTTACAGTATGCGCCTTGTGACTCAAGCAACAATAATATAAACAAGTGAACCGCAAGTTGCCACTTTTGACGTTTCATAAGAATCTTAAAATAACCTTCATTCCCATCTTGTTCTTTCCCAACACCAGTTTCAGCTGTGTAGTACAAGTGACATGCAGATAACTTTCAAAAATGCAATACAGAAAAGTCTGCTTTCTAATAAAAGTCCTTACTTCACCAAATGTTCTTGTGTTTGTATTTTATGCAGGCATAATGCTGAAACAAGCAATCTTTTTCATAGAAACATTGAAACAAATCCTATTGAAATTAATGCTAATGCATGCATTGATTAGCCCAAAGGGTCTCTGCACCATTTTTTACCGGTTCTTCCTTCAAAGAATGTCAGGGTTTTGCAGTTTTGTACTCATACTGTAGGTGACACACTACTGTCACAACCCTGCTCAAAGGAAGAACTAAATGTGGAGACCACACACAAATCTTCAATGTAAAAATAAACATATTTAACACATCCAATTAGTAGTGGGTGGGTGTGTGAACATGTTCAGTAAGAAAACAAATGTAAATCAACCAAGTCCAAACCAACCAACCAATGAACTCCATCGCGTTTCTTCCGTCCAGCTTCCATGTTCTAGTAAATAAACAAAGGAGCTTGGCTAAACCAATCCGCCACTATTGTGACCAGTGTGGACAACACTTCCTACATTGTCCAACCTTAAAATACACCAGGAAATTCACACTGGTGTGACACCCAAATCAAGTGACCTGACTTGCATGTTGTAGAGAACCCATGGATATGATCTGTATGGAAAACACAGAGGAAACAGAGAAACATGGCCATTTCTCAATTCAAAGAACGGTCTTGCATCCGTGTGAAGACCGTAGGTTGATGAGTTTATATGTAGCAGTATAGTAGTACAGAGCCCGTGCCTGATTACCAAAGAACCTAATATCTCCCCTATCCAAGAATAATTCCCCTTTAGGCTAGTGGTTACGATGTTGGCTTTCCACCCAGGAAACCTGGGTTCGATTCCCGGGCATTACATTAGTGCCATGACAGGTTTCTCGGTGGGGGAGGTTAAACGGGTGGGGGGGTGAGTGCAGCACTAGTGGCTCAGAGCCTCTGCCTTGGATGTCAGTGGTACGATTATACAATGGTGCTAAAAGTATAAGACAAAAAGCCCTGTGTATTCAATTCATAGAGAATTGCATGTAATACAGTATGTATGTGTTCATGTGTGCGTACTGTGTGTATGTATACAATAACCACTATATTGAGATAATAGTGTGGTTCAATGTGTAAAAAAAACAGCTCCCGTAGGATTTTTGTTTTTATCCCACGATTTAGTAACCCATTTTTCACCCCTGTGTCAATTATCTAATGTGATCCTGGGCTCTACACAGTACACACCCTCCGCCAACCTAGTCCCCCATATATGGGGGACAAGGGGAGAGCAACGGACTTGAACTCATGCTTCCTTCATGCCTGAGTGTCCAAGTTGCTCCTTTACACCTGACATGGGGGAGTTTCCCTGGTTGGACGTAGCGCGTGGAAGGAACACGTTATTCCAACCAGTTCCTTTCCCCTCCATCAGGCGCTCCGGCTGGCCAGGGGGAGGAAGTTTAGAGACCAGGATTACTGCATGTTTTTTGTGAGGGTACCTACCCTAGGGGACATGGGGAGAACATGCAAACTCTACACAGAAAGGCCCTTTCGCCAACCCCGCCTCGGGTATGGGCACTGATGACACGGAGGAGGAAACACGCCGCCAGCACCCACAGGGTCCCGAGCGGGAATCGAACCCAGGACCTTCTAGCTGTGAGGCGACAGCACTACCAACTGTGCCACCGTGCCCCCTCCCGTAGGATTTTTGTGCTAAAATTGATTCTTTTTTTTGCAGATCTTAGAACCGCCACCTCTGGGGGTCATCTATTTTGGGACCTCCAAGAACAGTAAGTCAGCCTATTAATGTCCGATTTTCATAATATTAGAGTTTGTATGTTTTAAAACATTCAGGGTTGATTTCTTACACTTTCATTTGATTTCTTACACACTTTAAAGTGGCCATAAGAATATTTTCTGACTTTTGGTAGGGTTGTTTCCTCAACTGGGACCCACCGACTCAGTATTCATTACATTCCTTGCTCTGCTCCTGCTCCAGAACAACGTTAGATCATAATAATTGACGCATAAAAGTTTTTGTAGCTGCATCCTTCCACAGGGGGTCCGGGACCTCTGAGGGACCCCCTACGGATCCTCAGAGTTACTACAGGGGCTCCACTCATTGTGGAATAGGAACTTTTTAGTTTGTTTTTTTAATATCAGATATTAATAATTAATATCCCCGTTCTCTGTGTGCTGTTAATGGAACCCTGTACATTCCCACAGACAAAGCCAGTCTGATGCACAGTAGTGTTTTCACTACTCACCAATACAAAGGCGGCTTGTGTCATTACTCATTAGAAAGCCTATACTTTCCTTAGTGGACGCACGTATAAAACGCACTTTTTGGCGCCAGGAATTAGTCTGTTCAGTGCCTGCTGTTGTTGAACACTAGTCCTGATGCTCGAGTGGCAGTCTCTGTTGCAGTTTTATTTCTGTTGATGTACTGTGTGCCTGCCTCTGCTGATGCTGCCTTTTGTCGTCTGCACTCTTTCCTTTCCTCCCAGATGTCCTCTCTCCTTTTTTCTCTCCTGGATGCATGTGAAACATGGATGCATTGTCAAACAAGTCTATGAAGCTATCATGAAATGTTTCATCCATCCATCCATCCATCTTCAACTGCTTATGTAGTTGGGTGACTTGGGTCAACGTGGGGGCAACAGCTCCACCAGAGAGCTCCAGACTTCCCTCTCCAGAGAAACATTAGTAACTTCATTCTGGGGGATCCCGAGTCGTTCCTGGCCAATTTTGGAAATATAATTCCTCCATCTCATCTTTGGTCTTCCATGGGGCGTGCATCGATCAAGGACCTCCATAGGGAGGCCTATACGGTATATACCCCTTAAGTAGAATAAGTAGGCCTACAGTAGGAGTGAGTGTTCATAGTGTGATTGTGTGTTGGAAGTGTAATACAAAATTGCTCTGTGAACAAAATATGAATAGTTTGTGAACTTTGTGTGTGCTTGTTTGACGTATATATATGAAAGCAATCCAACATAAAACTCAAAAGGGCCTGTGAGGCTGTGAGAAAAAGGGTGAACAACAGTCAAACTTTAGGGTTCTTCGAATCGGGACATGCAAAGGTAACATAAAACATTAAAAAAAATCTTCAGTCTTAGCCGCATGGCAGAATGGCAAATGTTTTTCGTCAGACGGAAAGATTTTAACTTCATGTTTGTCTTCTTTTGAAGCCATGCATTGTTGAATGCTGTATTTGACAAACGAGTTGTTTGTCTGGTAAGCAAAGAGTGACCTCTAATGGACTAGAGTGGAACAACATGTAGTAGGCTATAGTGAGTGACCTTAGCTTAGAGTATATCAGTGACAGGCTATTTTAATCTCTATCTGATTAAATAATATCTGTATAGATAGATGGACAGATAGATATTGTTTCAAAACTTTTCCAAACGAAAATAGCTTATCCATAAGCTCACATTTATTTGTTTTTGTTTACTATACACGCTAGTGACGCTACATTCCAATCTTGCTCACCTCAGCTCAGTCATGGCTCACAGCATAACATGCCATACCAAATGGATAAACAATATTGTATTTTAATAGTTGAATTAATCACAAGTAACACAACTATACAATAATATTGTTTATACTCCTGTTGGTATGGCATGTGGAGTGGACAGTGGACACATGGGCCCTCATTTATCAATATTATTAGTCCCTGATTCGTAAAGGGTCTATTTACACTCTCACTCAGAGTTATGTGTGGCCATTAATTAACCACTGTGTGTGTTGTTCGCACAGCAACGCATTAATTCCATAATTCACCGGCTGGTCGAGACGTATCATAAATAATCCATCCATTGCTCTGGCGTTGACTTTTTGTCCTTCAGTAAGTTCAGTTCAGTGCGTCGCAGTACCGTGTCATAAGCGCGCGCGCCGTGGCGTAGTTTGTTTTTCCACAGTAGATTATACTGTGTTTGTTTCTTTCAGTTCCTATATGTTCATTTCGCTGGTGGTCAAACAAAAACAACGTTTAAACAACAAGGTGGGAGACACAAAAAGTTTAAAAGATGAGCGACTCTCCGGACTCTCCCCCCGAGAGGGAAATGAAGGCAAGTTTCATTATTCATGTAATACAATTATCTGCCCCGGCATGTTAGCATGTGTGCGATAGCCGTAGCTCGAAGTTCACAGTTAGCTAACATTTTATTACAGTATAATTGCTATCTAATATGAGTATCCATGTTTCACATGACTCATTGACGCTCGATTATGACAGTCATGTTTCAGGGCTATTATTATATAGCCTTCTCAGTCGTTTGTGGTAATTATTAGCTGTCAAAGAAGTAGTCGAATTTGGTCAGGCAAAATGTTAATTTTGCAATACCACTGGGCAATACTGTTGAATGCCAATAATAGCCATGGTTCACATGACCCTCAATGACTTGCATTCAGCAAAATATGCTGCTACAGTTGTACAGTATATATGTTATATGTATCTTCCAAGCAATTTAAGCAGATCATGACAATTAATGACCTTACATCTTAAAGGACCTATAACATAAAATTCAACTTTTTCAATTTATTTTGTGTTTTTGGGGCTCTCATATGTGTTTTCTATCCCCTCAAATAAACAATTTTGAACAATCAGGCTTTCATATCATTCAATTTAGGCATTTAGCAGACGCTGTTAATCCAGGGCGATTTACAATAAGCAAAAACAAAAGCATGGCAAACATCACATACATAAAAAAGTAGTTATCATGAAACATGCGTAAGCTAATAGTGTAACAGTGGAATATCTATATAATGAAACTATACATATATACTAAAGTGCTATGACCACATAAAATGCAAGTCTGTATAAGTCTGTAAAGAATGCTATCTAAGTCTACATAAAGTTCTATCTAAGGCTAAGGGGCTAGGGTAAGACAAGTGTAAGTGCTACGGGCCATGGGTGCTTTAATGGAAATTGCTCTCAGGAACAGCTCAACTGATTTGGTCCTCATCATGATGTCATCAATGTCACCCTACTTTGTATAATTCCTCCTCTTCTTCAGTCTTCAGTTCCAAATTTGCATTTCCACTTTGTTTACAATGTCTGCCATTGTTTATTTTCCAAGCTGGCATGGAATGGAAAACTAGCCTGGTTTTATCTAGCATCAGTATTATATTGACTCAAATACTAAATAATCTGCATATCAGCACCCCCACCACCTGACCACATTGTGTTACTGCAGCTAAATCTGCTTTCAAATTCCAGAAAGAAATGACAAGGACTGGTTATATCAGAGTGGTGATTGAGGCTCAAACCATTGGAAATAAGTTTGAGGGACATAGACAATATGATATTAAAAACGGTTTTAAAAGGCATGTTATTTCTGCTTTAAAGTATGCTGAGATTATGTATTGGCGTTCACCGTTCATTGAGCCCAGAGTTATCTAATTGAGTTAAGATATCGAGGGGGCAGAAACAGAGCGCTCGAGTGCTCTTCATGCAGCCTGAACTGGGACAAGCTGGAGTTTGAAATACATTGTTTTCAATGAGGACGGCGTAAATAAGAGCAATTTTAGGCATGTGTGCAACATGCCAACTGTGTACAGTAACAATTAAAGTCTCTGTAATGTTTATGTTGTACGATTACTACAAAACAATCTAAAATAAAGGGATTTTAGTTCATTAATGCTGGGCTGTTGCCTGGGTACAATGCATTTCTGCCTACTTCCGGTCTAGGACTTGTCCTTATTTGTTGTCCCCATTCTCAATAGAAGTCTATGTAGGAGAGCCGCCATTGGACTGGCCCCATGAAGTGAACGGAGTTTGCGTATAACTCTGTCTTACTCTATGGCTCTGATGCAGCCTATGACATCCTGCGTCTAGGCTATGTCTGACTAATTTGTCTTTAAAACTTTCTATAACAAGTGTTTGGAAGCGCTCGTTTGGAAGTCATTGAACACCCTGCATACCACCTGTTTTTGCCACCGAATTTGCAGCAGCGTTAACAAAAACAAATGCATCCAAACTCCAACCCTTAGAAAAGATTATCACTGCACAGAAGGTCTTAGCAGAAAGTATTGCTCATAACATGTCTACGGTGGATTTTTAGGAAACAAACGCTTTGCTTGCCCTACAGTTGCAACCTTGGTCAGTTTAATATTGTTCAATACAAGCAGATCGGAAATTTCTATTTGGATCAATGGGCTGTCAATGGAGGGTATTGCAACTCTAGATTCATCCCATTATACAAACATTTTGTGTTGCAAATTGCAGCTAGAAGCCTGTCCCTGACTGGTTGCACCATGATGATGACAGTTCTTTATTACACTGGTTCTCAACATGTGGGTCGGGACGTCCCCTCATGAATTCGTAGAGACTGAAAACAAAAGTGCCAAAAGTAATAAAAAAAACCCTTTCTATAAAAACTGGTCAAACATCGGCCAAATTGTCAAATATTAAACTGTTTGGTAGCCATAAACGTCATCCCGTCTAATTGCCAATTAAGTACCGGATGCCACGGACCACAAGACGTCTTCCCTTGGGAATATTTTCATCCATATTTTGAAAATGTCTCTAATCTGGTGTACAGGTGATGACATGCACATTACATGCATAATAGAATTACAAATTCTTTCTTTCTTTCTTTATAATAGGAGAATTGGCACTCAAAGCCTAAACTGGTGACCACTAGGTGGCGCTGAAAGAGTTTTAACATTAAATTTTTTTTAAATAGCCGAGGCATTTGTGAGATTGTAGATGATCTGTTTTTTTTATTGTAATTTGTATGTGGAACCGAGTCAAACCAAATGTCCAATTCCAAGTGCTTGTCAGGGTGGCACAATGTTCTTGTTCAATAATGTTTCCGATTTGGTCGGAGTCTAGATTATTATGAAAGGTACTGTAACTCTGGACCACTGGCTAATGCTGTCATTTATTTTCTTTTTCTTTTTAGGATTTCCAGTTTCGGCAGATGAAGAAATTCAGAGTTTTTGACAAGCCTAAAGACTTGCCGAAATATAGATCCAGCTTGCTTGCCCTTTCAAACAAATTTGGACTAACATTTGTTGGTCTAAACAAAATGCTGAAGGTCTACTGGACTTTAGACATTCTTACTGTGGACATACTTGAGGGCAACCCCAACTTCATAAGTATGCCCCCCAAAAGCCATTCTTGGCCTTTAACTACTTAGTTAAATGTACTTAACGACTTACACCCTATATTATACTTAACGCTATTTGATAGACGATCTACAAGCTCAAAATGCTTCACGTTGTGGCGCGCTGTTGGCTTGTAAATATGATATTTTCCAACAAAAAAATAAATACTGTATGTTGTTAAAATGTCAAAGATTTGAAAATGTTTGCCTAGGACATGCCTAAAATAAGGACGCCAAAGTAGGCATGTCACAATTACTACATGATCTCCTAATCGTAATTATTTCAGATAATCACAATTCTTTTCCATAATCGTGAACATTTTTCATATACGTACTTGCATCACGCTGTGAGCTTGCAGATCGGCTATTAATATTTTGTTTTTTTTAGTATAAAGTAAATATGTCAGTGATTTCTTTGTAAATCTTTCATCATATCTGCCCAGTGCAACTTCAAAGCGTCAAGTTAAACGGAAATTTTAATGTTAATCGCAATTATTGTGACAATTAATTGTCATGTAAAATTTTGACAGCTACACACCAAAGTAAAAAATGGTGACCCCTTCTCTGTTTTATTTTATTTTATTTCTGTTGCTCTCTCTAGTGGAAGGTCAGAAAGGGATAGTTGAACTAGACGTGGAGATGTACATTCATCATGTGGCGCTCAGCAGTGACGAGTTCACCCTCTCAGTGTGTGGAATGACTGAGGAGGGGCTGTTGATGACCTTCTATGACACCCGCGCCTTCATGAACAAGGTGACTTGTTTTGGTCACTTTAAGCCGGATTTATACTTGGCTATACGAACAAACCCTGATTGGCCTCAGTGAGGCTGATTTTACAATCCGTGTGTCTCAAACATTTTCAACGTTTTGGCCACGGACCCCTATCTAAAAATGTTTTGTGCCAGGGACTCCCTCAGAAGAGATTTGTTAAAAAAATAAATAAAAAAATAGCAGATGTAACCTGTACTGTATATATCCTATTTTTCAGAACCACTGTTCTAAATCCTAAGAGTTTTCTGGCTAAATTAATGTTGCTATATAGCTAAAAATCTAAAATGACACATATGCTTTCCTGATTTGTATGGGTTAAGGCATTTGATCAGTTATTTTTTTCTTCCCTGTCAATTTAGGCCAACGAATATAAGTTACCTTTTGCACGTATGCGTCCGGAAGTAGACGCCCATGTCTGCGTACAGGACCTGAAGTGGAACCCCGTCCAGGCGTCCGTGATAGCTCTCTGTCTGTCAGATGGCAGTATGTGGATTTTAGACGTTACAGACAGTGTCTCGCAGGCTGCCTTTCTACCTGGCTCAAATGGAATCACAAGTGGTGAGTCAGCCATGAGACTGACAGAATCTTTATTGTCGCATCACAGTTTTACAAGAACATTTAGAAGCTCGTTCCACACACAAACGGCACACTCATATGGTCGCTCTTAGCTTATTTACAAACTGACTGATGCCGATTTTTGGGTTTGGCCCCGATTTTGTTTAAAAATTAAAAGTCCTGATAAAATGTTAAAATTTGAAAACGTTTAAATTATTAGAAAAAACGAAATATAAAATGATTATTACAATTTATGATTATCACAACGCATCATCGACTATTTTGAAAATGTTTAAAAGGTTTGTCGATTGCCATAAATGCATACCGATAATAATAATGGCCAATATATCAGTCAAACCGATATATCGGTCGATCTCTGCACGTTTATAAGCATTGAATGACTCAAGCACTTCTGTGACAAGTCTTTGTACGCAAACCTTTTGAGATAATGAACGCAGGGCTGCATATACAGTATATAATGGGCAGATCTTGTGAATTCATTTTCTTTTTACAGTTTGCTGGAGTCCCAAAGGAAAACAAGTGGCTGCTGGGAAAATGAATGCCACAGTCATCCAGTACTCGCCTGTAAGTTAATGAACAATGGAAACTATACCAGTAATTTCTTGACTATGTACAGTATGTGCGTTTATTGAATAAATTAAAATGTTTTTTTTATCTGATGAATAGACACTGGAAGAAAAGAAAGTAATTCCCTGTCCAAACTTCTACAACTCTGACAACCCTGTCAAAGGTAAGATGATCGCTGGTGTATCTAGAACATAAATTATGACTATTACAGCAATGAACTTTTGCAACCTCAAGCATTTCTCACTTAGGGATGCTTGGATGTGTGGTTTCAGGGTGACTTACACAATACACATAAGCTTATACCATAAGCTCGCGTTTTGATAGGATAGGTTTGGTGTACTGCAGTATAATACAGTATATAAAAGTACTACAGTATATAATAATTATAGGTTCGGTACTGTATTACTCAGCCTTTAGGTTTTATTTGTACTTGCATAAGGTCTGTATGCACATAGTCTCACGTAGCCAGACAACTATTCCACAATCTCCGAATACTATATAGAGTCTGGAACTACACCTCACGAAAGCCAAGAAAATAAGCTGTCATCCGTCATTTCTGCTCATCGAAATACATTTTTTAAATAATTTCTTTAAATTCTTCTTTTTTACATTTCTGATAAGCAGCAAGCTATATTGATTATCTGGATTTATTTTCAGAGCTTCCGTGCTCCAGACTGTATGAAGTATAGTAGCTACTGAATTCATTTGGTCAATTTGCCCAGAGTACTTCCTAAACTTTACCTAGGAAGTACCACGTTCTCCTATTTTTCACCTAAGGCCTATAAGACCATACCCATACCCAGATCCACTGGCAAATCTCTGATAAAGAACTCTTATGTACTGTAACTAACAATTTGTTTGATGAAACATTTTTAAATCTTTTATTTAATCTATTGCCTTGGCCAATTCTCCCTTGTAAAAGAGATCTGGCATTTCAATGGGACTTCCTTCTTAACCCATTTTGGCCTGACATCGAAATTTAAAAATGTCTTTTTAAAATGTCATGTTTCTATATCAGTGGTTCTCAATATTTCATGTCAAGGACCCCTAGAATTATATGTATTTGGCCTCCGAACCCCAGAAGCAAAGATTTGAGTTAAAAACGTTAAAGGTATATTCAGTGATTTCACTCAAAAAACCTTAGGTTTCGTTTTTGGCTGTGGGACCCAGCCTTTCGTCCAATCAGGATAGAGAGTCAAAAACGAAACCTAAGGTTTTTTGACCCCCAGGGGTTAACTGGGGACAGGGAGGAACTCCTTATATGGCCAGCACACTCTATAGTAGGGAGGATTATCACAACAAAACAAAAAAATAAGTGATATTTGAATTAAGTGAAATCACTGAATATACCTTTAAAAAAATAGCAGACCTACAAGCTCATAGCGCGCCACCGAGTGGCGCGCTATGAGCTTGTAGATCTGCTATTTTTCAATAGCTAAATTATAGCTAAATTATAACTATAAGAGAATATTTGAAATAAATTCAGTGTAAAACACAACATAGGCAATAATACCACTGCAGGGTTTCTATCTTTCTGTCAGATCTGCATGCACTACACTGTACACAGCTAGCAATGTGCCGGTTTCCCATTTCCCCATTCTGCCTTTCCAACAAACTCAACGCTGAAACGTATATATCTCCAATATCCCACAGACAGCAATGTGCATTTTACTGGGCAAGTTTTTCCAAATCAAATGCTCCCATCAAGTAACTGGACATAACGTTGCCAAGCTTAAAAAAAAAAAAAAAAAACAGACTATTGAGTGCACTCACTTGTGCTGATTTTGCAATTGGTTTTCCCTGATGGTGTCAGTAAAATATTTAATTAGATCCCCTTTCCTATATTGTTGCCACCATACATTTTATATTTAGCTAACATTAGAGCTTCAGTTACACACTCTCAGTCTGCATTATAGAATGATGGATCAATTCAGCTTAGTAATTGCATAGATGGAGAAGTTAAGTTGAGCAGGAAAGTTCCGCATCAAGTAATTTGAAGATGGACACAACAAAACATTTGGAATATGGAAACATTTGATTTCCAGTTGAGTTTACCGTTCCTGCCCCCAGCATTGGTACGGTTTTGTTTGTTCATAAAAAGGTGAGTCAGTCAGTTGTGTCCAGGCTCAGACTGAACCGTATTGTATAGTCTGGCTTCAAGGCCATCTTGTCAGAGGGTTTGAAGACGGCTGCCTAAAATAGCATGTTTTCAGATCATCCTCTACCTTATTATGACACGCTGTTAATTCTCTTTCTCTGTGTGATTTTGTCTTGGAATGGCAGTTTTGGACGTGTTGTGGCTGAGAACATACGTGTTTGCGGTGGCTTATGCTGCTGCTGATGGTTCTCCCGAGACGCCGCCTGAGCTGGTGGTGATCAGCCTTCCTGTAAGTACATCCTTCAGCACTATTTGGTCTTTTCGGACGGCTACTGCCAGTAAATACCCCCAACATCGGATGAAACGAGGCAAAGGAGATAATGCATGCACATCCAATCTCTTCATCCAGGTGCTGGACAAAATAATGCTTAAAATAAAAACTGGTGTTTTAATGATTCGATCGAGTAAGAAGGAAATGTTGAGAACTGCAATAAACAATGAAGTGGAGCTGAGATGCCATTGTGCAGATCTTATAATTCTTTTGTGTGAATGAAACACAGGTTACACAAAAACCTCATTATTTGGTGGGGTGTGTATGGCACTCGAACAAGGGTAACTTTCTTCAACCAACACAAAACAACCCTCCCTTAAAAACTCAATGTTGGCAGGTATGCAATCCAGAATAATTGGTAAATTGGTAATTAATCATCAGTGATTTCTTTGCAGCAAAAGAAGGACGAGAGGACGACTGAGCGGTACCTGAACTTCAATGACTTGGTGTATGGCACCTGCATCGAGAGACAGCACCACTACTTTCTCAACCAGATAGAGGACTGGTGAGGGAGAACCACAACAAATCAACTTAACCCATTCTGACCTGAGATCAGATTCTAAAAATGTCTTCTACATCCTGACAGTTTTCTGAAAAAGCTATGTTTCTATGTCAGTGGTTCTTCGATTTTTCAAAAATAGCAGACCTACAAGCTCTTAGCGCGCCAAGAGCTTGTAGATCTGCTATTTTTCAATAGCTATATTCTAACGTAATGCTAACACCAAAATGGGTTAACGGCATGCACAGACAGCGGATGCTCGAGTGGAGCGCTGCTTCCTTTCTGACACATTACTATCAGAAGTTACATTTTGTCACTGTCGGGGGCACACCTTGTATCTCTTTAGTTTGTTTTTAATAAATCAATGCTATTGGCCACACTTTACGTCTCTTAGCCGCCTCAGCTCTAGCTTACTTCTGCATGCCCCAAATGGGGATGCCAGGTTGAAAGTGGCCAACAACCACTGAACATCATTAAAGCTTGTGTCAAAAATAATTGTCATAACTCTATTGGAACTGGGTTTGCATCCAACAGTGACAAATTCCATCTATTGTCAGAATCTATTTGGAGCTGGAAACGTGTTTTGGACCTTATTTCTTCCACTTCTTCTCCATCCAGGGAGGTGGTTTTTGCTGCGTCAGCGGCTTCCATGGAGGTCAGCATCATTGCTAGGCAGGAGGACAAGGTAATGTAAATACATCCTTAAGGCCTTGGTGTAAATCTCACATAATGTACAACTGTAGGACTAACTGTTCATAACGGTGTCTTTTCTTTTTAAAGACCAACTGGGAGCTATGGATTCTGGAGGATGCCGCCAGGGCAGAGCTGCCGGTGTCCGAGAACAGTGAAGACACCCTTCCCCTGGGGGTAGCGATAGACTACACCAGTGACATGCACATCATGATCAGTACGTACCATCTGACACTATATAATGCAGTAGCTCTCAAACTATTTTTGTGTAAATTGGTTAAACTGATTGTGATGCTATGTTAACTTTTGCTGGGGACCCCCTGGACCCCACTTTGAGAACCAATGCCTCTATAATGTGCATGTTTGATAACGATATGCAGTAAATACAGTAATAATTACTATTGCACGCACACACACACACACGCACACACGAGATATTTCCATCAACTAATCATGCTGTGAGAATCTTTGTTTTTGTCACATTCCTTCGTGGTGAATGAAGAATCCAAAAACAAAGAAAGCACGTGATGAAAATGGAGATCCAAGATTAGCAACAGGAAAACTATCAGAAATCTTTTTTTTTTAATAAACTCTAACACTCAGTTTAATCCAAGTGTCATGACATGTATTATCTAGTTGTATGTAAAGTACTTCAGAGTTCAGACACCGTATTTTAGCTCAAATACGTCCCCTTGCAAACCGTCTCATGCACGAATGAGGAGCACGCCTGGGCGTGTCTGTGTGTGTGTGTGTGTGTGTGTGTGGGGGGGGGGGGGGTAAAACACGTGCTGAGTTCACACACTCGCCCATGTACTCTGCTCACGTGGGTTATTATGATATGTAGCAGTTCTGACTTGTTCACATCATGGAAAGCGTGTGTTCTGGCATTCTACACACACACACACACACACACACACACACACACACACACACACACTGCTGCCGTTACCCATGTTGTATTCTGGTGGTAATGGTATCCTATCTCTCCTTCAGGTGAGGATAGGTCGTTGCCCCCAGCCCCCGTCATGCTGGTGCTGTCTACGGATGGAGTGCTCTGTCCTTTCACCTTGGTCAACTTCAAGCCTGCGGCCAAGCAAATGGTGGCTTCTCCTGTCCCCATGCCCTTAGACGGAGAGAGGATTTCCCGAGAAGGTTTGAAGATCTGCTATACTTTGAATTCTTAGTCATGTCGGTGTCGCTCACCGAAAATTGCCGATCTACCAGCCCACAATGCGTCACACTGCAACGCGGTGTGAGCTTGTAGATCGGACATTTGGTAGTATAAATCAAGCAATCAGTTTAAATGATGGTGTATGTATACATACATATCAGATTGTTTCTATTTTGAAAATGTCTGTTACTTCAAATGTCAATGCTACCAAATGTATGTCACATACTAATATAAATATTTAACACTTTAAGTGCATTGTCATATTTTGTGATAGTCACACTTCCTGATGATAGAACAGATGTATATTATTAAGTAAATGTAAACTAAAACAATGCTTTAATCCACAGTGTTGTCAGGCTAGTCTCACTGCATATTCACTCCTGTAACATTTGCAAATATTGCAATAGTGTTTTGAATGTGGGACATTATGCACCTCCCAGACAGAACAAACGTGATTTTCATGTCTTTGCAGTCCCTAAGCCTCCGGCACCAGCTAAACAACCCAGTCTGTTGGCTGCCCTGGGAAGTTCATCCACCACCCCGTCTTCGTTCAGTTTCGTCTCCGCAGACGTCCCACCTTTGGCTACATCCACGCCGTGGTTCTCCAACCCGTCTAGCCAAGGCACCGAAAACCCCCCCACCTTCTCCCTGCAGTCTTCCACGGCTTTCTCTGCGGCGAGCTCTGCCTTCTGCTTCACCCCCCCGCCCCCTTCCAAGCCTCCCGCTGAAGCGTCCGCGGAGGCACCGCCGGCTCCGCTGGCGCGCCGCACCCCCCCAGTCACTGCACGGAGTGGCACTCCTGAATGTACCGCCGCTGCTCCTGCTGCTGCTGTAAAGCTGAACTTTCTGGACAAGTAAGTCTGGTCTTTCTTGGCTATAAAAAAAGCAGCTGCACGACACGTGACTACGTTCAAGGAGTTTTAATTTATTGTCATTCCATACGAGTACAGATCCTGATTCTGAAAGATAAAATGCATCTAAACATTTTCATAGGGATTCTAATAGTATAATAATAAACAATAGGTAAAAAATAATACTCTTGTTTACCACCTAAATGGATCACGTATGTGCTTTTATTATTGTTTAACCCATTAAGACCTGGGGCCAATTCTACAAATGTCTTCTAAACCGTTTTCTGAGAAACCTATGTTGCTATATCAGGGCTGCTAAAACTTATTTATATTTACTCAATGGGATTTTAGAGGGAAGACCAAGGGGTCAACAAAATCAGTAGAGTTCTTCCTGCAGTTTTAGACTGTGATATCTCAAGTTTACATTTGAGAGTGGCACTGGGAGAAAGGTGGAATTGGAACTGTTTCCCTCTGCGGCAAGGACTCAAATCATACTTTTACCACTTGTGTCACTTGCACACGTCAGTGACTTGATTATATGATACTTTTTCAACTCAGTGTAAATAAAAGATGGTGTCAATGTATCCCACAATGAATGGACATTGCTTGTGAATTCTCACATTGTTGTGGATACTTAACTGACAAAAACGTTGATCTTTCATAATTTCTTTCTTTCACCCCCCCCCCCCCCCCTTTTCTAAAAGGTTTTCAGCAGGGGACTTCCCAGCACCAACCCCTGAAGCATTTTCTATAAAACCGCCCATGCCTAAGCTGGCCTTCTCTGAGCCCAGCAGTATGATGGCCCCTGCTCCCTCCATTACCAAACCCCCTGCAATGACGGGTAAGACGGTCCTACCTTGATCTTGATCTTTTGTGAAATTGCATATTTCCTTCCTGACTGTACATGAAAAGACAATATTGTAGCTTATGCAGGACACAAACTTGAAAGTTTGTTGTACGTACATAGTAATAGTTATATACAGTATCTTATGCATTATATAAATAAACTGGAAGAATGCCCACATTTCTTTGTAAATCATTGTTGTAGAAGAGGAGGCTGAAAAACTGCCAAAAGACACGCACATCCAAATAACTTAGTAGGCTGGGTGCTGGATCAAACAAAGTCACAGATCAAGGATAAAAAAAGTCTGCATACTAATTTCGCCCTTCCTCAGACGTTCACCGCATTAAATAATCAATATTGTTGTAGCCCTACATGCAATAACGGTATGTGACTAATGCTCTTTGTAACTTGTCGGCTGTCTGCCCATAACATTGTGCTATTTCGCCAGGGTTGACATAACATTTGCATACAACAACATTGTACTGTATGTCATTGTCTTTTCAGTCCAAGGAACATGAATGAAAATGTAATTCCATTGGATTTGTTTGACATGTCTCTTGTGGGTTCCATATCAGAACCAGTGCGTCCACTCCCATCCAGCACACATGCCATAGCGGTCCAGAAACCCTCCCCAGCACCTCAGCCGACCGCTCCTCAGGTACTGTGCATTTCATTTCACCTCAGCCGACCGCTCCTCAGGTACTGTGCATTTCATTTCACCTCAGCCGACCGCTCCTCAGGTACTGTGCATTTCATTCACCTCAGCCGACCGCTCCTCAGGTACTGTGCATTTCATTCACCTCAGCCGACCGCTCCTCAGGTACTGTGCATTTCATTTGGGGAATGCTCAGGTTCCCTTGGTAGCACCTGAACTAAGGTGCTATTTACACGAGGATGGTGTTCATAAAAAACGGCAAAATAAAGTACCGTTTAGCGCTGTCATTTAGACGAGAACGGTGTTCTCAGGAGGTGAAAACGCATCGAAGTGAAACCGCCTCCCAGAGTGGAAATCATTCAGAACACCGTTTCCTATGGTCTCCATATAAACAGGCAAAACGGTGAATCCGCAAAACTTATGACATCATGGCTCATGTTGGCTCACAGCGCATATGTTTATTACATTGATGCAGAGCCATATCATTATGATATAATGGAGTTCCTGAACAAGCCTCCCTCCTCGCCTACAAAGTGCTGCTCATCAGCGATGTTGAATGTAAAACCATGATGTAAATAAAAAGCCTTGTGATAGACGGCAGCCGCGGCAGCAGCGTTTATGTAGCCTAATGTATTATAAAATATATACCATCCCGTGGCG
This sequence comes from Protomyctophum parallelum, assembly GCF_964188405.1. Lineage (NCBI taxonomy): Eukaryota > Metazoa > Chordata > Actinopteri > Myctophiformes > Myctophidae > Protomyctophum > Protomyctophum parallelum. The sequence goes on from NC_139713.1 coordinate 11,587,123, forward strand.
CGCCAGGAGCCGTGTTGCGCAGGCTTGCGTGAAGGTTTCTTCTTCTTGTACGTGGGTGACCTGTCTATTTGGCAGCCCGTTATCGCCACCTAGCGACAGTATAGCATAATAGCACATCATATCATAACGTGTGCGTTCTCGTGTAAAGGGTAAGAAAAAATGAGAACGCAACGGGACTTTGACGTGTTATATGGAGATGGTCGCCGTCTAAAAGAGGCCTAAGAGTCAATTCAATTTTCAAGTTTTCAAGTTTCCCTTTTCAGCCTCCGTTGAGTATTATGAATAGCTAAGGATTGCAGGTTAGCTGGCATTACCTCAGGAATCGGGTACAACTATCTCGTCGTCTTGTAATTAATAATCGGTCAGATTATCCATATCTAGGGATGCACTGATATGGAAATTCTTGGCTGATACCGATATTTAGTCTTGCTTGTTTTTATTCCCCCCTTTGTGCTAGAGAAACGACTACATATTCAATTCAAGAAATAAATGTTCAGATTCTACAGCTTGGTAGACCAACATGCAAAATGTATGCTTATCTACAACAGATATACATCGGCTACTGCCATCGGTTAATGTCATTTTTTATTTACAGATATTGACTGATAACAGCAATATCGGCCGATACCGATTATGTGGCCGATACATCGGTGCATCACTATCCATATCCTATTCATGCGTCTGTCAGCGCCATCTCTCGCCATCAGGCTCACACACAGCTGTACTTCACAGCTTGTTTGTGCCACTGTTTACGGAACACGTTAAACCATGTGGACAGTTATCGTTATATAGTTATCATGCTCAGTTTGAATGGTGCTTAAATCAAACGTTACACACTTTCTTATACACCGAAATTGTATGGGTTATATAAAAGAGGTTTTTGATAAATGTGATATTTTAAAAGAATCACTGTGTTGCAAAATGGTACTGGTACTATTGGCCATTCCTGGTGAAGAGCATGTTTTCCTGTGTTTTTATGAACCTATGCAGGCAGCCCTTAGTGTGAAGGCCCTGGAGAAACAGCTGCAACAGAAAAAAGACTCTGATCCCATTTTGGTGGCCACACTGGAGGAGGTGAGTGATTACATTCAGCTGATTTATGTCAGATTATTTGTAGACTGTATGAATGTACCGGTATGTTCTTCCGGCATATGCATGCATTTACTGGGTGTAGATGTTGCTGTACGTATTTTCTGCAAATAATAGCGGTTACATTAAATAATTTCCTAATCTAAAAGGTTATGTAGATGCAAATAACAAAAACGGCAACCATACTATGAATGTACAGAGTTACCCTCTGTACATTCATAGTAAACCATCACTAGTTTGGGTCATAGAAATGTTGTTCCAGTTCTGGTGGAACCATGTAAGTGACATGCAGAACCAGTGGTGAAACTTTTGACCACATTTATATAAATCATGTGACCAGGCAGACGTTGTTGTCGTTCAAAACCACACCCATGGGTCGCCATGCAACTCCTTTGCAACCAAACTTTTGCGAGTAGATGCATGCAGTTGCAAGCAACCATTGAAATGAACCAATTGAAACACCGACGTGCAACAGGACATATCGCACTGCTAGGACGAGCGCTAAAACCGTTCTGTTGCGTCTCGACCCATTGATGTCGTTTGGGCTTTAGATTGCACACTTCCAGAGGGAGCTGGATGACTTAAAGACGCGCAGCACCAAGGCTGACTTTAAGGTGGGCACCACCGAGGAGATGAGGGAGCTGAGGAAGGAATCGGAGGACCTTCATGTCTTCACACTGGAGATTAAGGAGACCACAGAGGTAACGCATTGGGGGAAAAATGTATTGAGCTACTGTGCCAACCAGACAAGAAGTTTGCTTTAATATATTTTACTCAAGTTGCTAGATCCATAATGTCACCTTTTATGCTACTGTATACAGTTTCTGCATCCTATACATGTGTCAGTACTTTCTTTTTATATATACATGCTTTAACCCATTCTGAACGGGAACCCATTTTGGTGTTAGCATCATGTCCTGCTTTAGCTATTGAAAAATAGCAGATCTACAAGCTCATAGCGCGCCACCGAGTGGCGCGCTACGAGCTTGTAGGTCTGCTATTTTTGAAAAATCAAAGAACGACTGACACAGAAACATAGCTTTTTCAGAAAACTGTCAGGATGTAGAAGACATTTTTAGAATCTGAGCTCAGGTCAGAATGGGTTAAACTCATGATGCCTCATGGCAGACATACTGCATAGTTTATTTATTCTGCTCATACCTGCACTTCAAAATTTGTTTTAGATTCTTTGTATGGAAACATACTTGGCAAACCAGACCGATTTGTGATTCTGAATCATCCATGTCTTTCTCACCTCAGTCTCTCCATGGGGACATTGGAACACTTAAGACCACCTTGCTGGAGGGCTTTGCAGGGGCAGAGGATGCCAAGTCCCAAAATGAGCTTGGCAGAGATAGAAGCTACCTGCAGCTCCTGTACAAGAAACCTCTGGATCCTCGCAGCGAAGAGCAGCTCAAGGTTTGATACACAGAACAAGAAAAAAAAAGACCTGTGTTCGAACCGAGCATACAAATGAAAGGCGGAGAGACACATTGTTAATATGGTAGAGAAAGTTTGAAGGGAAATGCATGAATTGTACGGCAATTTATAATCCGGCTTAAGGTCTTTACACAGTGGGGGCCTGACAAATCAATGATATATCAATAGTTTTGATGCAGCATATTTGCCAGCGAGTTTGATGCCTCATTCACAGTCTGTTGATGCCTTTCTTTGCGGTGCAGAAGCTCAGAAAAATAATTTGCTTGTTCTGAATAAATACTTGAGTTCTGCTTGAATGTACTAATGACTTAAAATACATTTATATATTTCCGGGTGATTTAATCACACAGACCAGTGTTTCTGTCTAACCTTCATGTTGTCTGTGTTAAATTAGGAAATCCGCAGGCTGTACCAGTATGCGATCACATCGGTGGAGGATGTCAATGATGTCCTGGATGTGGAATGGGAGAAACACCTGGAGAAAAAGAAAAAGCAAAAGTAAGGGTTGTTATACTATTAGAATACTTGATAGATTTAATAACTTGACATACTGACAGATGCATTTTCCATTATTTAACATATTTTGTTGATTTTATTTCCATAAATGTGACGCCATTCTGATACATTTCGGATTGTCTAAAGCCAGCCTTTCTCTTTACCCGATGTTCGAATGCTCCAGAAATGGTCTGTCATTCCACCTGGTATGAATGCTCCAGAAATGGTCTGTCATTCCACCTGGTATGAATGCTCCAGAAATGGTCTGTCATTCCACATGGTATGAATGCTCCAGAAATGGTCTGTCATTCCACCTGGTATGAATGCTCCAGAAATGGTCTGTCATTCCACCTGGTATGAATGCTCCAGAAATGGTCTGTCATTCCACCTGGTATGAATGCTCCAGAAATGGTCTGTCATTCCACCTGGTATGAATGCTCCAGAAATGGTCTGTCATTCCACCTGGTATGAATGCTCCAGAAATGGTCTGTCATTCCACCTGGTATGAATGCTCCAGAAATGGTCTGTCATTCCACATGGTAAAAATTGAGAAGACAAAACAACAGTCATCTTTCACCGGAAGCTGTTTGGGAATTTGAATTGAATTCAGAATGCGTTGAACCAAAAATACCTAAAGCATCAGTAGCAGTTATTTACACGACTGCACAGACGGAATGGAAGTGGGACAATGGCCTACTCGTGTCAGAGCTTCTGAATTTTCAGTATACCAGTACCACTGTAGTCGATGCTATAGAAAACCATGTAATGTTGAACTTGAAATAACTTTTCAATCCCTCACCCCCAAGACACATGGTGGTCCCGGGGCGCGAGGCTCTGTTCACCACCCTGGCCAACAACAACTACATCATCAACCAGCAGCAGAGCAGGCTGGACCAGCTGATCAAGGAGCTCACCTCTCTGCGCCTCTACAACAAGACCTCCGCTTGGACCACCGACGTTCCTGCAGCACCGAGACCCTCTGCAGCGGAGCCCCCTGCAGGGTGCGTGGTGATATGACAACACAACACGTGGGACGAAGGGGGCAACAGTTTGAACTTTGAATATATATTCTTTCAGAGCAAACATTTTTAACCCATTCTGACCTGTGATCAGATTCTAAAAATGTCTTCTACATCCTGACAGTTTTCTGAAAAAGCTGTGTTTCTATGTCAGTCGTTGTTCGGTTTTTCAAAAATAGCAGATCTACAAGCTCATAGCGCGCCACCGAGTGGCGCGCTATGAGCTTGTAGATCTGCTATTTTCCAATAGCTAAAGCATAGCATAATGCTAACACCAAAAGGGGTTCCTGGAACAACATATTTTCAGATGGGGGTCCGCAGTCAAATACAGATGATTCTGGGGGTCCTTGACATGAAAAAGGTTGAGCACCACTGACATAGAAACATAGGTTTTTCAGAAAACCTATGCCATTTTTATAGAATCGGCCTCAGGTGTGGGAGAGGGGAGTTGCACCACTCAGTTCACACGGGTGTGATTTTTCTTCTTTTCAAAAGAATCGCTAGTGTAATTAGATTAAAATTTGCCAGCCTTATCCTTTGAAGTAGTCATTAAAACTTAAAAAGCATTTGACCATATATAGTATGTATGTGTTACAAAATTGCAGTCTGTTAACAATTAGCCATATCAAAATAAAATCAACTTTTGTCTTCCAGATTGGACAATGAGCTAGAGAGTCTGAGGGACGCCCTACTGAAAGCCAAACTCGAAGTGTCCCCTCCGAAAACCAAGACCAAATCCCCAGGTAGTGCACTATTATTCCTAATTATAATCTGATTCTGTAAATGACTGAATATCACTATTCATTTAATTTTTCCTGTTCATTTCTACAAATAGTGTGCACTTATTGTCTCTCTTGCAGTTAAGATAACTCCTGCTAAACAGGCCCAGCTGCGTAACCTTCTCTCCAAGGGAAAGATGCCACCGGTTCACTCCACTGCGCCAGGTACAGACTAGAGATCAAATTCTAATTAGTCACGCTAAGAATTATTATTTTAATGTTTAGAACGACCTCTGTCGTTTTCTTCTGTTGGAAAAAGAAAGCTAATGATGAACAGGACTTTGTTACAGGACTTATTTGCAAACTGACAACTTTAGAGTTATACACTTTATGATATTAAAGACTACTGGGATAGCGATTTCTTTATGTTATGATTTAAAATAAATATTTTGGGTTTATTCTGAAACTAGCGGGTCAAATGAAACTGTGCAGGTTAGTTAGTTAATGGGGAAATTCATGGAATTCATTCAAAGTTGAAATGCAGGACATTGTGGGGACAAAACGTACTAAATTTGACACCCGCCACATTTAATTTATTATGATTTTTGGTGTTTTTCATGATGCAGCACTATTGTCCACTCCTTTGCTCTGGTTGCCATTGTGTGTGTTGCTTTGTAGTTTTGTACAATTGCACTATTGTTGCTGACTCAAGTTCCTGTGCTTCTATGAGAAAGGGCTTGATTCTCAAAATGTCACTTTTTGGTGGTATTACAATAACGTTTGTGGGAGGCTTATCCCGTATGTGTACTGTATACTATTTGGTTTCTCGCGTTCTTCTGTGAAGCATCTGGTATTTTAAAAAAGTTGGTACATTTTCTTCTATTTATTGTCTGGGATCTTGTCTGGAGGCCTACTGTAATATGACAAAAACATGGCATTGATTTGTGCCCGCAGTAATGTAGAGTAGACGACAAGCTACAGTTATGTGAGGGATAATATCTGGCTAGGTGGTCATTGTCGGGATATATTTCACCTTCAGGGTGTTTCGCCTCGGTGGTTAATCACCCTGAAGGTGAATTATATCCCGACAATGACCACCTAGCCAATAATATCCTGCTTATTACATGGCTACCTAACATAAATTAATAAATTGACCCAAAACTCAACAAAAAAAAGTATTTCTTAAGTGTCACGCTGGCTGCGTCTGCCCAGCTGCAGGGCTGGAGCACTGTCGGGAAAACAAAGTCAGTTGATGAAATAGAATACATTTTCGTGTACTGCTTCGTCGATGTCTCGCTCAAATGTTTTCAAAAACATTTTTGAGAGCAATGTTTAGCTGCAAATGACACTGTGTGTGCGTTTACATTGCTGTCATGTTGGAAACGGCAGTAAATCAGTGAGACGCAGCTGGTGCTCCGATGGTTTGATTAGGCATCCATAAGTAGGTGTTAACCATCTCCTTCATGTTCTTTCCTTTCAGCCAACCTATATCGCTCGGCCTTCCTCTCCCCTAAATACTACGAAGACTTGGACGATGTGAGTTCCACCTCATCCCTGTCACAGTCCCTGGACCCTCACCTGGAGCTGGAGGAAGAGGAGGAGTTGGAACCTGAACCCCTCCCTCTGCCCGTGGCGCCCCCAGCGGCCGCCGCCCACCGCCACCCCACGGTTGTGAGGACCCCTTCCATCCAGCCAGGCTTCGGGTCCATACAGTCGACGCCTTTTACTAAGGTTCACCCAGGACTGGGGCGAGGTTTGGTGATGAGCCCCATCCCCAGCCCAGGTAAACTACTGTATTCATACTGTACTACTACTGTTTTCACATGTGTGTATTGTGTAACATGACTTGTGTTTTACATCAAACAATATACCAGTGTGACTTGTACACGCGTACATACAGTAGGCTTACACTATGGCTCTTTCTGTTAACGAAACAGTGGAAAGAGCTGATCTGTAAGCTCACAACCCACCACAACGTATTGTATTGGGAGCTTGTGCAAATTGGCTATTTTTTGTGTGTGCGACGCTGTACAATTCAGGAATAGTATAGTATACAATGGATTAACCCATTTTGTGCGGGAACCCCTTTAGGTGTTAGCATTATGTTATAGCAGATCTACAAGCTCATAGCGCGCCACTGCTCGCTACGAGCTTGTAGGTCTGCTATTTTTGAAAAATCGAAGAATGACTGACATAGAAACATAGCTTTTTCAGAAAACTGTCAGGATGTAGAAGACATTTTTAGAATCTGATCTCAGGTCAGAATGGGTTCAGTGGTTATCTAATTGACTTACTGATTTGATATTCCAGTTCTGTCCAATAAGATTAACCTTGGAGATGCCGACAGCACAGCACTAGCAACAAAGACAGTGAAGCACGGGGCCCCGCCCAATGAGAAGGCCACACCCCTCAATGTCTCTGCTCAACAGGCTGCAGCCACAGCGGCTCTGCGTAGGCAAATGGCCAATCAGAAGACAGGTAGGAGGAACATGAAAGGGTCAAAAGCATAGATATAAAATCCTAGATGCCTCATTCGCCACTACAGTTCATTGGAGAGCTTGGCAAGCTTCCCTTTGTGTCACAGAAGTCAAGATACAGACGGCCCAGAGCCGAAGGAGGAGTCTACCTTTCTATGTCTATGGTGAAAACACTTGTTGAGACGCAGCTCATTACCTGGATTGCCATCACAAGTCTACCTCTTTCCAGGAGATCTCAAAATGTTGTGAAATTGGGAAAGCTGTTTAAACACATCGTGATTTACAGTAAAAGTGAAGTATACACTACAGTATAAAATTCCATTATTTAACAGGTTTTGTCCATTATTTAACGGGATAATCACCACTGTTTTTAATTCATGTCAGCTGATCATATAAAGTGCATCGATCATAGGATTGTGCAGTAACATTACAAGATCAATCCCTCGCCTCTCAAATGAAATGAAATCAAACTTTATTTATAGAGCACATTTACAAAGACCAGAAGGTCAACCAAAGTGCTGTACACGATCATAAAACAAGCATACAATCAACACAAACAGTATAGTAAAACAACATTGAAGCAACACAAGTATTTAGACAGGTTAATTATGTCAAACAACATTGAATGCCAGGGAGAAAAGTGTTTTAAGCAAAGATTTAAATGAAAATGAATGAAATTAAAATAAATTAACCACAACATTGAGTTGAAACTGGTAACCAATAAGCTATCATAGTTAACAAACTAAAGTGTTTTGAGCTCCGTCTCAGTAGATGGCATGATGTGACCGTGACACATTTTTGTTTCATTTTTCTTCATTATATGTCTGCAAGAATGGTCTCCTTCCTCCTTTGTGACTTTACCCAACCTTTGGGTTCAGTCACAACTTAAATATGTAAATTCAATGCATATATTATCTTACCAGAGATTCATTTTGAGCTGAGAGTGTGAAAATCTAAAGCTTAGAAGCCTTTTAAAATGTACATATAAGCTGTAGTTCCAAAACTGTTAGGTCAGTCTAAGCAAGTGATGCCTCCATTTGTTGCCATCGTCCTCTACTTTAATATTAAATGGACGTTTTTCAGTGATACACCATTTTCTGCATTGGTTACATATTTGTTAGAACATAATATCTTGTCATGTACACTATAAGTCACAAGAGGGAGACAAACACCTCCAGGTTGTGCCATGTTAATATTGTCTTCCAGCTTATTCTGATAAGAATTTAAACGACTATACAGTATGATAGCATTGTATAATTGTTTTCTTTTTCTTGGTCATGTACGTGTTGGAGCAGGTATGGGTGCCTCCCTGACCGAGTCCACTCTGAAGACTGTTCCTCAAGTAGTCAATGTCCAGGAGCTCAAGGACAAAGGACCTCACATCCCAGTGAACACTGTCATCAGGTAACGGTCATCATACTTACTACTTAGCACATCCCAGTGTCCACTGTCATCAGGTAACGGTCATCATACTTAGCACATCCCAGTGTCCACTGGGGCGGCGGTGGCTCAGGGGTAGAGTGCCTGGATGGTAACCGTAAGGTTGCCAGTTCGAACCCGGGCTCCCCCAGAGTTACTGTCGAAGTGTCCTTGAGCAAGACACTGACCCCCTAATTGCTCCCGATGTGCTAGTTGGTGCCTTGCATGGTTTCCGCTGCCATCGGTGTGTGAATGGGTGAATGTAATGCACAATCTCTGTAAAGCGCCTTGGATAAAGGCGATATATAAATGCACCATTTACCATTTACCACTGTCATCAGGTAACAGTCATCATACTTAGCACATCCCAGTGTCCACTGTCATCAGGTAAACATCATCATACTTAGCACATCCCAGTGTCCACTGTCATCAGGTAACGGTCATCATACTTAGCACATCCCAGTGTCCACTGTCATCAGGTAACGGTCATCATATTTAGCACATCCCAGTGAACACTGTCATCAGGTAACGGTCATCATACTTAGCACATCCCAGTGAACACTGTCATCAGGTAATGGTCATCATACTTAGCACATCCCAGTGAACACTGTCATCAGGTAATGGTCATCATACTTAGCACATCCCAGTGAACACTGTCATCAGGTAACGGTCATCATACTTAGCACATCCCAGTGAACACTGTCATCAGGTAACGGTCATCATACTAGGCACATCCAAGTGTCCACTGTCATCAGGTAACGGTCATCAGATTCTGTTTGTTAAATACCTGACACGTCGAGATGTGGCCCGTTGTGACTTTATAGATGTACTGTACTACTTTCACTATTTGTCACATGAAGTATATATCGATTTGAGCAATTACACTTTTAGCTCCGTTGTCTTCATTTAGCTCCATTATCCCAACGTCCTGCATACATTGCTCTGTTGTGTGTCAAACTATATATTTCTCATTGCCACTGCCACATACTGGCACATAAGTGCCACGTTTTCCAACTTTACCCTTGATTAAGTGCCAACATCGGTACGATGTTGACAGCCAGGTGTGCAGTGGAGCAGGTTGATTATTTTTTTGACACTGAATGTCTGCAGTTTTTACACAACACAATACTGTAGGTTCTATTAAATGGAGCACCTCAAAGATTAACACCACCCCATTCACTAGCCTTATTAACTTTTCCACAAGTTAATCCCTTTGGTGTTGTTTAACAACTGGCCTTTTAATTTCAGGCCTCAGTAGGTGTGTGATTACTCTCTTAAGACAGACGTGTTTGCTCCCACAACTTTCAAGTTACTTTTAGTTAACAAAGACAAAATACCTGTGTTACATTTTGGCATTTGGGTTTGCAATAATTAACACTGGCTTGAGAAATCAAGCCAATACAGATGCTGTGTCTCAGTGTGAATGTTTGTGGTCTGTTGCTCTCTGCTGGGGGGATCAGCTGGGGTGAATACTATTCACATGGATCATTGTTATTGAGCCAATGTTCTAGTTGGCACAAATACAACATTCAGGCTCAGCACCAAGGACAGTGTACACTCCCAGTGAGAAGCACGTTGGCCATCAATGTTCTTTTTTTACTCATGACAGTAATGTGTTAAACCGACTGGTTTTTGGCAGGTAAATACTTGGTATCACAGTATGATAGAACACTGTTTGTACCCAACTTGAGTCAACTGAACTGTGTTTTTTAATGACAGAAGTGGCTGAACTTCAGAAAGAATAACAGCAGGTTAAAGGTGCTTTACAGAGAAGATTGTGTGCACATCTCAATGCCTATATTCAGGCCAGGTGCTGGATGTCAGGCATCAAGGCAAACATCAAGGAAGAGGAAGAACATCCGCACAACAGTTTGTAGAGCTCTGAGACTTACTTTATTTTAATGCAACAAATTGCAACGTTTCAAACGACTAGGTGTTCATCAGGAAAATATTTGCCTTTCAATATTTGCCTGATGAAGACCTAGTCGGTCGAAACTGGTGTGCTCTGTGCCCTGATGTTCTTCCTTGACGCTTCCGACATTTAGCCACTTTCAGCCTGGTGTTCCCATATTGGGCAGGGCATGTCATTGTTGTTGACAATAGCAGTCCCTGTGATAGTGATCAGGTCCCATGCAATATTAATAAACCGTTCTAAATAATGTATCACATGGTAGGCTGACCTCACCCCTAACGTCACAGTGTGCAGGTCACAGCGTCACAGCAAAGGTGTGAATTCACTACATGGAGATAAACATCACCCTATTTCCAGCTCATTGTTACACTTTTTTTTCTTTTTTTTTTTTTTTTTTTTTTTTTTTGCGGCTTACGCCTTTATTGATTTTTTAAGGGATAGAAAGTAGGCTGACAGGAAACGGGAGAGAGATGGGGGGATGACATGCGGTAAAGGCCGTGTCGGGTCCGGGAGTCGAACCCGCGGCACACCGCGACTGGATCACCAGTCCGGTGCCCAGACCGTTACGCTACGGCCTGGGCCATTGTTACACTTTATTGACACGTTATTGTCCACTGATTTTAGCCAACCAGCATGGCCTTAAAACTATGGTAAACACTATTATTTGTTATGTCATATCAGTCAGGATTGGCTAAGAAGTTGTCGCAGGGGTTTGTTGTCGACTCTATTCTAGCATCCGTGGATCTATAGTAGTGTTTTCCATAACTCTTAGACTTTATCGGTTTTCATAGTGTCTGTCTGGACAAGGAGAAAGGGGACATGTTTCAATGATTGCATGTGTTTGTGTTAAGCTCCAAAGTGTTTCTCAGAGATGTAAGGTTTACCAATTAATCCACCTGCATAAGAAAATAAGTGGTCTGCCTCCCTCAGTGTTCTCAAATGGCTTATATTGTAATCCTAGTTGTTTCTGCTATGTGGAGGCATTGTTTTAATGCAGCACACCACTTTATATAACATTTATATCATAGTGTCAGCATTACATGTTGTATTTTAAAGGACGATACGGATAGGGTCACTATCGCATGCCATTGTCTATTCACAATGTCAGCTGTTATCACCGGTAGTTCTTATTTCCGTCTATTATTAGTCTGTATCTAATCTTGCAAACGACTGGACCGATCAGTGTCATACTTTTTGTACTCATTGTTTTTAGGTAGGGCCTTTATTTAAAAAAAAACACTAAACAAATCACGAACACATCCACATTTTAATTATATATTGATATATTGAAGGGCTCTTCACTTGGACCCATGGGTTTAGTGCAGAAACAAATCCTCTCTTTTGTTCATGCTGTGATTACTTAATTTCAACCAAATCATTTCACTATCTTTGAATGTCACTATTATATTGTCATTAGTGGGGATACTTTTTCCATCAAGAATTTGTATTCAGCTGTGCAAAAGACTAATCTGCTCACAATTGTGTTGCCCGGGGCCCCATTTCAAGGTGCTAAGCCCAAGGAATGAAATCTAATTCAATATTTATTTTTTAAATCGGTTCCTAAAGACGACTAATCCCTCCTCCCTGTCTCTCAGTTCCTCGGTCCCAGCTCCAGCAGCAGCGGCGATACAGCAGGTCTTTGCAACAGTGGCCACCAACCAGGCTAAACGAGTGAGTATTATCCAATCCATCCACTTATACAGCAATCATCCATTTATGTCATTGACTCGGGCACAGGTGGATCTGCATGGCTGTTCTTCCACGAACATCCTTCTGTCTCTTAACATTCATCTATTCATTCATACCCCTCCATCTAAGGCTACGTGGGGGCAAAGTTAAAAAGCCCAGCAATGCACTGCTACAGTACATTTCCTGATTGTGCTCCAGTGAGTAAGTGACAGAACATGACATCTCTGGGGGCGTCCTAGGTCTTGGCTCTCCTCCGTTGTAAAGGCAGGGTAGGAATGCCATCGGATAACTTTTAGTTCTGTCAAATGTACCTGTTGTATGTGGGGAGGGGGGAGGGCTGTGGACGGGTGTATTTTGTGAAAAAATTGAAAATAAAAACAGAATATTTTAAAACAAAGTACCTGGCTTGGATTTACAGCACATTAGTATTGTTTCCAATGACGAGATTTGTTCATTTTAGATAGTTATGACCGAAGCTTTTCAAGTTGCCATGTAATCTATCGCTGAGAGACGACTCGTCTCCACGAGAAAGCAAAGCATCATGTGTTGGACTTTATTGCAGTGTTGTTTTTGGCAGGACATTTCTATTTTAGTTTTAGTCATAGACTCTTGAATAGCTTCCATTTCGTTTTAGTCACCCAGAATGTTTTAGTGTTAGTCTAATTTTAGTCGACTAAATATCATAAGATTTCAGTCGACTAAATCTACAGTCAATTTTGTCGACTAAAATGCATTTTGGCGGGCCTGATTTTACACTTGCTGAAAATAGCCGATCTACAATCTCGCAACAAGTTGCGCTGCGATGTGTTGTGAGCTTGTAGATCGGCTATTTTCAGCATGTCTAAAATGACTTATACTGGATCTCTTGTCCACTAGTCCTTTCTAACATTTTAGTCTAGTTTTTATTTGTTGACGAAATTGTCAATATATTTAGTCTTAGTTTTAGTCATCATAGCTTAGTTTTCATTTAGTTTCCATTTAGCTTTCCTCAGTGAAAAAAAGTAGTCGAAGAAAAAATGTCATCTTAGTTTTAGTCGATGAAAACAACACTGCTGTATTGGTAGGTGTAGAGTGTAGACTATCACCTACTAATTTAGGAGGATATAATATACATATATATATAATATGAATGTGTGTGAAATGCGCATTTGGAAAGATCAGATTCCTTGTTTTTTGCTGTTCACAATGTTCTGTGACTCAGAGAGAAAAAAGGTTTGACCCTCTTTTTAACCCACTGTGTGTCGTGAACATAGCCTCCTAGAATCAGCAACTATAGAACTAGTCCAGACAGTATAGTTAAACCATGAAAATATTGTGTTGTGAACTTGTAGATCTGCCATTATCAACAGTTTGAATAGTATATGAATATTTTCTCATTTATTTAAAGGTATATTCAGTGATTTCACTTAATTCAAATATCACTACTTTTTTTGTTTTGTTGTGATAATCCTCCCTACTATAGTGTGCTGACCATAAGGAGTTCCTCCCTGTCCCCCAGTTAACCCCTGGGGTCATTTTTGGCTAGGTGGCCGTCATCCAATCAGGATAGAGAGGGGGCGGGCCTTGGTATGCGTGCTGTTGGCCTGTTGCGTTGCACTAGTGAGTGCATGTGCACATCTTGTTATTGGGGTGAACCCAGGGGGGCAGTCAGCCAGATATTTCGTGAAGCCTCATTTGAAATCGGTAGTTCATATGTGGCGCCTGTTGTGGCGCTGGACTGGACCCAAAAAGCCCCATAGCTCCATAGAGGCCCATGTATTTTGGCCCAACTTCACCTAGACTGTATTACCTTAATAAACATGGTCATGAATACTTTCTTCTTCCAGTCACTAGTTTAAAGTCTCATTTCTAATGTCATAATATTCTTTTTGGAAAATTATGGTCCCATTAATTAAAAAAATGACCATAAAGTCGCGTATGTTCTGAGGGGCGTGGCTACCGTTACAGTCTATGATCGGGATTCCCCACCCGCTCGAGTCAAAATAAAAACCAACGGAGAAGAAGGGGGGAAGTCCCGCCTCGTTGTCTGGGCAGCCAATGACCAGCTGGTATACAAAACGGAGCCAGCCAATGGCCAGCTGGTACCAAAGATGGCGACTTACATCAGGAATTAGCATATTATTACAGGCTTCATTTTACGTTCATGTTAGACCCGGGGAACGCTTTGTCCATATTTTTTACAGTCTATGGGTGAACCAGGGTTTTTTCCAAATCACCCACCCCCAAATTGCAAATGCATATTTAAAACTATACCATAGAGATCATCCTCCACATAACCTTTGTCCTCATGACCCCCGTCTACTCTCAGAACATAACGGCCTGTGTTTTTTGTGTAGCTCAGTGGCAAACATTTAATATCAATGACCACATAATAACTCAGAGTACACAAATGGAACGGATCCATTTGGTTCCATTTTGTAGACTCGTGAGAGTTACAGACCTGTAAAGGTGGTTGCACACTGGACGCATTTTTCGGAAAACCAATGGAGAAACGCTGCTAAAAACCTGAAAAACGCGTTCGGTTTGTGGGGACCTTAAGCGTCTGTTTGGAACCCCCGCAAGGAACCCTTGAGCGTCCCTGGAACCCACTTTGAGAACCACTGGTGTAGCCGAATGAACACCATTTACTGCAGGAGTGAAAAATGCCCCAGTTACATCCCGTGTTCTGACGGCGCAGTGCTACAAGTTGCATTTGGGTGCGAAACCATTCATGGCACCGGGACGGAAACTCGCTCAAAAATTCACATCCCAGTTCAGGCCCAGGTTCAAGTTTGTGAATGACCCCAAGCCCACTGACGCTGTAGAGTTCAACTCTGTTGTTGTGGATTCTGAACGAGGGAAATGTCTGATTTGTGCTTTATTTAAAAGCGAGTTATTGTGAAATAATGCATTCAGGGACTGTTTTCTATTGTCTGTGTGTGTGTGTGTGTGTGTGTGTGTGTGTGTGTTGTATTCTTTGTTATATTTTAAACGTTTTGCAACACTATATAACTGGACTATATAACTAGTCCCTTCCTAACATTTTAGACTAGTTTTTATTTGTTGACGAAATTGTCAGTATATTTAGTTTTAGTCATCGTAGTTCTCATTTAGTTTCCATTTAGTTTTCGTCTGTAGAAAAAAGGTAGTCGACGAAAACAACACCGATAGAAACCATAGCCTACTTGTCACATCATGTAAACCTACTTCCTTGAATGTGCAAACTACAGTACCTGAAACAACCTTTCCTCTTGCATCTGTTTAATATACAGTATACTGTATTATTCAGCTTTGTCTATGTTATTGTAGACGACCCACTAGCAAATCCGGTAGTCCCGCCGGATTATCGGATATAAAATAAGAGATGAGAGAGAATTGTGTCTTGTTTAGTTTTTCCTGAACACTACATGGATTAAATGTGTTTTCGTGCCATTTGGGACCTCTCACTGCTCTCATTTTGGAAAGGCATCCCTTTTGGAAAAGGTAGTGTTAAACGGTTACAAGCGTGACAGATTAACGGAGAAATCCTAAGTATCGTTTCATGTGATATATTCTGAAATAGCAGATCTACAAGCTCGTAGCGTGCCACCGAGTGGCGCGCTACGAGCTTGTAGGTCTGCTATTTTAGAAAAATCAAAGAAGACTGACATAGAAACATTTTTCAGAAAACTGTCAGGATGTAGAAGACATTTTTAGAATCTGATCTCAGGTCAAAATGGTTATGGGTTGCATGATACTGATTCCCTACATCATGGAGGTGAAATGTTTGTTTCTCCTAATCTTTGTACAAAACAAGCTGTTAAGAGTCTATATTTATGTGGTGCTCTCTTCTCAGAATCCTACCCAAGGCATGCTGAAGACATCCGCAGACAGTCTGGCTGCTCTGCAAGCGAACTACACGTTTAGTAAGCATCATTTCTTTTCACATGTGTTTTTATAATAGTCTAGTGCCACATATATTTGAGAAATTCCCAATCTGTCCTATCAAGTTTTGCTTTAAGTTGTGCAATGGCCGTCTTCTCCATGAATTAAACTAGTGCTATTATCTTATTCAATGCTGTGTATATATATAGAGAGAGTACATCATACAGTAGCTCTTTAAATGTATTCAGGGTGATCTGGGATTCGATTTTGATGTTTTATTCCCTGGCATGCACAACGGAAGAGAGAAAGTGGATAACGCATGTGTGTTGTTTGTGTCCATGAGTTAACCCCTTTTGGTGTTTTAAATGTTGTTATAATTTAGCTATTGAAAAATAGCAGATCTACAAGCTCATAGCTTGTAGGTCTGCTATTTTTGAAAAATCGTGAAAATATTTATTTCAGAAAACTAGAGGATTTAGAAGATTTTAATTTTTTAATTTTGAGGTCCTGGGTTAATTTGTGCCCCTCTCAGGTGGAGTCCCCAAAGCCGATAGCCCTGTGGTCCCTGATCAGAGCAGCAGTAAAGGCTTCTCCTTCTCTTCAACGTGAGTCAACTTAACTATTATTCACAGAATAGATAACGCCTTTGACATTGTATATTTGAGATCTAACGGCTTTTCTTTTCACGCTGTTGTCTTTTGCAGATCGGCGGGCCTGAGCTTTGCTTCAGTTGCCCAGGGAGCCGGTAGCTCACAAGGTAGTACAAATAAATGATACCAATGTTTTAAGTAAGGGTGGAATTGGTCAATTTAAACATGAACTAAAACTTGTTTTCGTCTGATCACCTTTCTTTCCTTTACTCGCCCTTAAATCTTCACCCATTTTTTATCTCCAGTGAAAGACATGGGCAAGTTTAGCTTCGGTGGAAGTGGGAAGATGATGTTCGGCGGAGCAACAGAAGAACCTTTCTCCCTCTCCCCCAGGGGCACCTCCCCTGCCCTGGGCACGAGCTCCCCCACCCCTCCTCCCATCATGTCAGGAGAACCAGTCAGACCCTCCTCCACCACGCCTGCACTGAGGGTCGAGCCCCAGGCCCCTAGAGCAATCGGAGGAGAGACTTTGGGCAGTTTCTCTGGACTGATGGTGAGCCAGGGAGATGAAGAGGCTAAAGATGCCACTGCCAAACCCACCGCTGCCACCTTTAGCTTCAGCAGCAACGGGACAGGACTTGGTCTAGGCAAAGGAGCAGCACAGTTTAGCTTTGCTACGTCTCTGCCAAAGCCAGCAGAAGAATGCACGGGTGCAGACTTGACTAAGACGACACTATCTGTAAGTTCTGGTGGTGTTTTCAAACCTCCAGAATCTAAGCTGGCTTTTTCCATTCCCCAATCTAGTACAGCTGCTTCAGCTACCTCATTTAGTAGCCTTTTAGCAGCCCCATTAGACACCCCAGAAGAGTCGAAACTGCCCACACAACCTTCAGTACCCACCCCACCACCCGAGCCCACCCCTACGCCCGAACCCGCCATCGAAAGAATCAGTCCCCCTGCAACATTTGAGCCAGCTTCTGTGCCAGACACTACCGACCCAGACTCCACTGTTACAGCCCCAACCCCTCCACCCTCCACTGCGCCTCCACCCTACACTGCCCCTACTCCAGTCCCTGCTGCACCCGTTTTCCCCCCGGCTGAAGCAGCCCCTCCCCCGGAGACCGCTCCAGCAGGTCCTACCTCAGAGAACATCCCTGCTCCCGAGGCAGCCCCGACTATGGCCTGTCCGTCTGTGGAGGCTGTCGCCCAGCCGCCCCCGCCACCCTATCAGGTGGTTATGGGTTCTGACAAACCAGGGTCCATCTTCACGCAGCCTCCCCCTGCAGCAACAAACAGCAGCACTATAGGGGCCACACCGGTCATCATCACTGCTGCCCCTGCATCCACCACTCCTACTCAGACCATTGCGAGCAGTGAAGCCACTGCCCCCCCCAGCGCTGTGTTTGGGCAGCCTGCTGGGGCCCCCCCAGCAGCTACAGGGTTTGCTTCCATTGGCTTCGGCACGTCCACTGGGACTGGTTTTTGCACACCTGTATTTGGACAAGGAAACGGCTTCGGCCAGGCGGCCAGCACCACTGGCACAGCCGGCGGCTTTGGATTTGGACAGCCGTCTGGAGCGTTTGGAGCGAGTTCCGGCAGTGCTACAACAGGGGGTGGTGGCAGTTTATTCGGGGCTCCTCCCACGGCAAGCAACGCCAGCTCCTTTTCCTTTGGCACCAGCACCGCCAGCAATACGGGAACGGGGCTTTTTGGCCAGACCGCCACGCCGGCCTTCGGACAACAGAGCACCGGTTTTGGACAAGCGTCTGTGTTTGGCAGTAACACTACTACGACTTCATCGACCGGATTCAGCTTTGGACAGTCCTCGGGTGAGTGTGAGTCTCTATCTGTACCTACTGTAAATTTGGATGGTAAACCTAGCTAAGGATTTGCCCTAGTGTTATGTATGCTACTGTGATTATGCAGAATATCATCGCTACCAGGCTTCAGAAACCTTGTATGTCCCAAAATCGTTACTTTTTTCACTCGGGGGGAAATGGAAAAAATAACTTGTTCCAATGGATCCAATCAATGTAGTAAATTAGTTACAAGCTCCTCTTAATACTTAAACTCCACCCTAACCCAAATTGGAAAGATGCGTGGTGGACGGTGGTGTTAAGACGATGAAACAAAACATATCTGCATTGTTTCAGTCAAAAGGTTATTGACTCTCCCTGTGAAATGGATGAAGGTTTGGTTGTTGCTTTGGCTTAATGGGACAAAGTAAAGTGTTAGGAGGCCTACCATATTATATTATGACCATTGGCATGATGGACTTGGTGCATGATCAGCATCTTCTCTGATTCAGTCCCATCTAACGGATCACAAGCTAATATTCCAACCATCATTTTAGTATTCTTAAATTGAGACCTAACCCTGTAGGTTTAGAGCATGATTTATATCTAAATGGATATTTGATAACATCTTATATTAAATGTTGATGTTGAAATCATCAGCATTCAACTGTTGCAATCAGATGTGTAAGCCTAGATAGATCTCATTGCTAAGCCAAAGAGTGAAACACCAGCGCCACCATTTCCAATGGCACTGTGGTATTTACAGTAGACTAGTATCAGGTCAGAGGTGGGTGTCTGTGACAGGCCAACAGCTGCATGACCCATCAGTGTTGGCTGGGCATAAGTTAAGCTTGCCTTGGTGGATTGTGTGGTCCTAGAAGCTATTTTTATTTGTGCATTTTATTCATATATGTATATATATTTTTAACAAATGGTATGTTGTCTACAGTATGTATTGAATCTGCCATGGAAATGGAGTGTTTCAGAGCCATTTTTAGATTGTTAGATTTTGGGTGTGGTGGTAGTCTCCTAGAGAGGATAATAGACAGTTAGTTCTGCATTCCCACAGCCTTAGTGAATTCTCATCTACACACGCACACTAGTCTCGCGCCAGACTGTTGCAATTTGCAAATGCTTCCGTCACACATATATGTCAAACTCAAGGCCCAGGGGCCAAATCAGGCCCGTGAATGAATTATCTTTGGCCCGCGGGATGATATTTAATTAGTATTAGAACTGGCCCTCTGGTATATTGCACGGACCACCATAATACTACAAGTCCTGCTTTTTGAGGATCTTGGAACAGGAAACTGAGCTTAATAATAATGCATTTTCAGTTTTAAATGCATTTACTTTTTTGCTATTTGCCTGGGACGTCCTCCTGACCGCAGTTCCCGTGTGTTCTTTATTTTGGCCCACCGTGTATTTGAGTTTGACATCCGGAAGTTCTATCATGAGTAGGCGATCAAGTGGAAGTGGATACTCCTCCCCACTTCCGTTTCGTCTTCATAGTCGCGCAAATGTATCCTAATATAAATAGAAATCACATAAACATATATTGCTTGCTGCTTTTCAATTTAATATATTTTTAAATGCATTTCCGGTGTAGTTCCAGACTATATAGCATGCAGAGATTGTGGAATATTTGTCTGGTTGTCGCAATTCCCAAATACTGACCATATTTTTTTAACTTGTAACCAACGCCTCCACCTACTATGCAAGCTCAACTCCTTTATAGTGAGCAAGCATATCATGGAAACATAAGAACTATAAGAACCTGATGGAGGGAATCTTGACTTTTCACATGGCAATGTGGTATGGCATTAATCTTAATGTAAAAGGAAGGTAGAAGTAAGCTGCAGCGAATACTGAACCTAGCCTCAAAAATCATTGGGAAGAGACAGAAACAATTTAGTTGTATCTACAAGGAAGTACTTTGAGAAAAAAAAGCTGTCAAGATAGCGAATGACCTCCTCTCATCCACTCTGCAGGGAGTTCCAACTACTTCCCTCTGGTGGACGGTACAAAGTACAAAAAGCTAACCGTAACATCTTTAACATCTTTATTTTTATGTATTTGCCACTGTTGAAAAAGTGCTGTTACTGTTGTTGCTGTTTGTTTTTTACTGTTGTTGAGACCGAAGACAAATTTCCACACGTGGACAATAAATGAAACTAACTAACTTGACAATGAATGGAGAATTTACGTCATATGTGGACGAGCAAATCGACATGTTACGTCATGATGATATGAGCGCCCCTCACTTTACACAGGTGTGATTTATTTTTATTTTCTCCTTCACAGCTTTTGGCACATCCAATGCTCCATCTGGGTTCGGCCAACAATCTGGAGGTGGCAGTGTCTTTGGACAGGTATTATCTATTGAGTGCTCCATTTACACGTTGCAAATGTCTTTTAAAATCTTAGTACTTAGTACTGGACCCCCTCCCATTCTTAAACACATGAACCCTATTTTCTCCCCATTTTGTTAATGTCGTTATCGGCAAAGATTCATGCACAATGTACATCTGTCTTGTGCAGTGAAAATGGCCAATCTACAAGCTCAAAACGCACTGCACAGTGACGCGTTCTGAGCTTGTTTTTTCACCGTATGGCGCGTCAGCCGCACATGGCCATAATTCGGCACCATGTCACTGGGCTCTGCTTGTATTCCATATTCTTAAACAAATATTTTCTCTCCAGCAACAGCCATCATCAGGAGGCAGTCTGTTTGGGTCGAGCACAGCCAATGCAGCCGGTCCTGGTCCTGGTGCTGGTGGGTTTTTCAGTGGCCTGGGAGGCAAACCCAGTGAGGATGCAGCCAACAAGAACCCCTTTGGTACCGCCGCCGCCACTGGGGCGTTTGGACAGCCGGGTCAGCCTGGTAGGTGTACATAGAACTTGAAACTCCTCCCTACAATATTAAATACTACTGGTAATACAGCTCACACTCTCTAATCGCCATAGTTGAACAAGTAGCTTTCAAAAGAGGCAGAATATTGTGAAACTCGGACGGGAAATCAACAGAGGCTATTGTTGTTAGCCAACGGTATTGGAGACTAGCTCCTTGTTGCTGAAAGCTCATGTGGATGTCCAATGCTTACTTAGTGCTAATCATGAATTACTTACTAATTAATTAAATTGGCCACGTTTCAGTGGTAGATCTTTACCCCCCTGCCCTAGGCTACCAAACGTATTCCTTTATGATAATGTGTGTTTTCATATCCGTTTGTAAATTCAAGTGATATAGCAAATAATATTATATTTCTTCTCCTCTGACAACACTGGCCTAAAACGATTTTCACTCCCAGCTGTAATCTACTAAGTGGAATTGTATATTGTGTGTCCCACACTAAATTCCTAAGGGGGATTTAGTAGTAGCCATGCGGCTGCATTGGCTCAGGAGCTAGGGTGGCCATCTGGGAAACTGAAGGTTTCCGGTTCGATCCTTGGCTCCTCCTGGCTTCATGTCAAAAGTGTCATTGAGCAAGACATTCAACCCCTTAACTGCTCCCGATGAGCAGCCTTGCATGGTGGCCTCTGCCGTCGATGTGTGAATATAACACATATACTGAAGCACTCTGGATACGGAATGAAGGCCACACACCTTTCACTACATCTGTCGTAATCAAAACATTGTTTGCCATTGTTGCCATTTAATCTCCGGCCTTGTCCTTATGCACATTTTCACAAATAGTAAACGATTATTCGAGGCTTTATTATTTATTAACTTTGCGTAGTGTTAAATAACTCTAAACCATGTGCACAGTGCACACCAAAGGGCTGTCATTCAAATTTGAAAAGTACATTCATTAAAATGAAGCTTGTATGGACTTCAGTACTCGTTTTCACTACTAATGTGACCCATTAGTAGCCATTTTACTAACTTGATTCGAAAGACTTTGCATGTCATGTTACAACTTCATATTTCAGAGGTAAAATAATT
The DNA here is from genome assembly GCF_964188405.1 of Protomyctophum parallelum. NCBI lineage: Eukaryota > Metazoa > Chordata > Actinopteri > Myctophiformes > Myctophidae > Protomyctophum > Protomyctophum parallelum. The sequence goes on from NC_139713.1 coordinate 11,609,557, forward strand.
GCCGTAATAATAAATGCTAAATCCCAAAATGACATTGAAGGATCATAATTATAAGCTAAGGCATCCGCTCTCTATAAACATATATCCTGCATAAGCCATTATGACAATCGGTAAGGCTGACCCTGCTGGCTTGAAATGTCCCACTCAGCATTCCAGAAACTGCAATTTATTGATATAAACTGTATGCTGTATAGGCTAGCCAGGAACAAAAGTCAATAATGCAACACACATTGCATGATCAACCCTTTGTATGCGTGATCATGTACATCATGGGTAACAAAATAAATATCCCTATCCACTACACATACTACATACTTTACGATGCAGCAAGTGCTGATTTCCAGTGTGTCTTTTTCACTTTGATTAATTTGATCGCTACAGGATTAATAAGCATTGCTTTAACACATTTGACAGACTGACTAGAGAATATCTACTGTATATTGTACATATAAACTCCTACATCTCAACCAGAAGGTACGGACATGTTGTGGAGATCAAATAAGGCAAAGACGGGTCATTTACGACTTGTACAGCTGCAAAAACATTCTACATAAAATGAACCTTCCCATTCCCACCATGTTCCAGGATAAAGATTAGCTGAGGGGAAAGTAGAGCAACGTAATATCTTTGCATGATCAGAATTTGTATAAGTCAAACAATCTCTGACTGTGAGGTGCCCTAGGTGAATATCCTCAGTACTCTCTAGACTTCATTAGAGGCTGCTCAAAATCTGCCACATCTTCACTTTTCAACCTCATGCGGGGATATAGCAGACAATGTTAATGAGCCCTTTGAAGTCTTTGAAGTAAAAGGTTTCTTAGAATCTGCATAGAGTGTCGAGTCATGGTATAATATTGAGTCATGGGACCAAGTCAGAGTCCCATCTTCCAACACCACTACGGAGAACAAATGTAAATCCTTCACATCCCATTCTTCTGTCCTCTAGGTGCCACAAGCCTGTTTGGAGCAAGTGGTGCTGGCTTTGGACAGCAGGCCTCCTTTGGGGAGCAGAAGCCTAGTGGAACCTTCACCACAGGAGCAGGGAGTGTAGCGTCGCAGGGCTTCGGCTCCTTCTCCACGCCTACCAAACCAAGTACAAATACCCCCTTCTACGTTGCATTCACTTCAGTGTACAGCCTTTCATCTGTCCATAGATACAGCCTCTGATTTGTCCATAGACATAAAGGTTCAGACACGGTCATAAGGTCCTATGTTAGATTAATCTTTTACAAGTTTTACTTAAAATCCTGTTAATTTAACTGAGATTGGTGCGGGTCCATTTGGTTCCATTTGTACTCCCTCTGAGTTACAGAAGTGTCCATTAGGTCCCCACAATATGATTACTTGCACATTGGCAATTCAAATGTCTGTTCTGTACATTTAATTCTATTGAACTTCCTCGGCTGCACTCTTCACACAAGATAAAAATATATATAATTATCTGTCTGTCTGTCAGTTCGCCATACTTAATACCAGCTAGTAGCTAGGTGGGTTAGTTTACTTTTTTAACAGTTTTTTTTCTTCTTTTTTTTCCCGTATATTAATGCCAAACTCTTGATCATATTATTATGACAGCGTCACACAAAAGCACCTAAAGTAGCAGATCCACAAGCTCTCTTTCCGATTAATGATCTGCTACTTTCGCTATTTTTGAGGGGCGATAGCACCTCCTATGTCCAGTTTTTGCTGGACATACGAACACACGAGAAACACGAAAGTGAGGACGCAAATTCTGATTGGCCGGAATGAGATGATGTACGATAAGATTTTTAATTCTTTTTTCATTTGAATCCTCAATAGTAACAGTTTTGGACATATGAGGTTTTCACCTGACAGAGACGATTTGCAAAGAGTCTCCTTCGAGAGGCATGCATACTGTGCAGAGCAACGACCAGGTCTCACCACAGGGAATAATGGCCTGCTATTGGCAGAGCACAGAGCACATGTCTCTGTGGAATCAAGTCTTTGTGCGACTTATGCTGTCGCTCTACAGCTGCTAGTTTTGAGAACCTGAAGCCAGTGGTTCTGACAAGAGCTGTGCATAACATGTGTTGTTGGCTAATTAGCTAATTGTGTTGTAGGGAAGGGATCAACCCTGGATAGACTAGGACTAGGTATGAAACAAGTCTCAAAGCTAACAGTGTGTATGTTGTTGTATGTGTTTATGTTTAATAACGGGTTAATAAAACCTTATGAAAAGCACGTTGAGTTTGGAAAGAGAAGCGATTATTGGAACATTTAGTTTAGCCTATGCGTGTTGAATCTTTAGTGAAGTTTGCCTGTTGCCGAAATCCGAACAAATATAAATATAGCCCCATCGAAACCAACCAACCACACGGATTAATTCTCCAGTCTGTGGTTGTACTAAATGCATTTGAAACGTTCCGTCTGCGGCCAAGCAGATCTCCTTAAAAGATTACTTGGGTGATCATGGAGAAAGAAATTGAGCATTTTGTTTGTTTTTTTGGCTTCTCACACAATGGACGGTAAAATATGAATGAATGTTGAATGAATGAATAAATGAATGAAAGGTTGCCACTCGGCACACTATTGCTCCACCAGGGAATGTAATCCTGTTACATTAGCTCAATCAATTATTCACCGGGGCATGCCTGTAGCCAGGCTGTAATTTCAGCATGGCCTTCTGCTATGCTACTACTATTCCTCCCTTTGAGGCTGTGTGTGGATACTAGCCACCACCAATCCATTACTGTCATGGAGCTGTAACCCGTTGTTAGGATCTATGTTGTTCCTTGTCCAAAAGGCACTACATGGGTGACGCAATTATTATTTTCGGTTTATTATACCCCCTGCAGTTAAGGCTCATACATACTCCAGTTTGTGGAGATAGGTTATCACCGCGGTGTAGTTTTTAGAGGGTTGGAAAACTACACCATTTACGTCAGTCGCGGTGATGATCAGCTATCACCGCGGACACAGACCCATCTCTCTGTTTTCAGACAACTCATCACCGTTTTAGGTGATAAGCTATCACCTAAAACGGTGTATGTATGAGCCTTAAGAAGGACAACTTCACCACTTTTCAACCTATCTTCATATATTCAGTAATTGGTCCTCAGTCTCCACACTAATGTTAATGATAACATCGCACAATTGTTTTCTACTTCTGAGTCTGTGTCTCATAGGAGGGCTGTTGGCAGTTCAGAAACCCGTCTTCCAGTGACATCATCGATGGGGAATCCAAGCTAATAGAAACAGCAGGCTTTCTATTCCTGAAAAAGTTAAACAATTCTATAATGGAAGCGAATGAAATCGAAACGTATATATTTTTAACTTGTTTTAAAATAAAAATCTTAATGATGATTTCACTGGTGGATGCGTTTCTGAACGGGACAAAATGATATTATGCTATTACTTTTATTAACACATTGGTTGACATTAGAATTCAGGCATTTAGCAGACGCTCTTAATCCAGGACAATTTACAGTAAGAAAGAACACATGGTAATTCATCAAATACATATAAATAGTCAAGCTAAGAACTAACATTAGAATATCTGTACAATGAAACTATGAATAATCTCAATGAGATTGAGATTACACACTTAAAGACATGGGGGGGAAAAACTGATTTTATTCATCGTGGCATAGTTTTCATTTAGTTTCCAAACTTTCCATTTAGTTTTCGTCAGTGAAATAAGGGAGTCAAACAAACTTGTTTTTTTTTTGTCATAGTATTAGTCGAGGAAATCAACACTGTAACCAAGTAGTGTTCCGTTCTCTCCAGGTGGTTTCGGCAGTGCTCCAGTGTTTGGCACGGCCGCGGGCTTCGGGGCCGGGCCAGCGTTCGGGGGCGCGGCCGCGTTCGGCTCACCCCCCTCCTTCGCTAACCCCATGGGCTCCCCGGCCAACAAGGTGTTTGGAGAAGGCACGGCAGCTGCTAACATGGGAGGATTTGGGTAAGAAATCAACAGTCTGGAATGGTGTATAGCAAGGATTTACAACTGATTGTGAACCGGCAGGGACCACCACCCTGATTTAGAATCAACCTGGGGACCACTGTTGCATTGGGTGGGGAATCTGGGGGATATGGGCTAAGATTACCGGTAATGCTTTTGTAACACTTATGCATCCGGTGTGTATACATTCCACTGTTTATCAACCAATGGTCCATTAACTACTAATCATTTCCTAATGATAATAATGACTCAACCAGACAATCCTCTGCACTTCCCCCACTCTTGAGATTCTAACTCCTTTTTTCTGTTGAATTTCTTGACCTCCAAGTTGGTCAGGGACCACATGCAATACTTCCAGGGACCACCAGTGGTCCAGGGACCACCTGTTGAAAACCCCTGGTGTATAGCATAGTGCAGTGGTTCCAAAACCTTTTCATGTCAAGGACCCCCAAATTGTCACTAATTATCCCACGGAGCCCCCATTTGAAAATGTATGCCAAGGACCCCCCCATAAGAGAAGATCTAGCAGTGATTTTCAACCATTTTCATTTCAAGGGCCCCTGCGGTTTGACCTGAATTACAGTGTATATGTATATGCAGTATGGGGTCCCTCATTGTATGGGGTCCCCCATGTAATGGCATTTCTATGTCTGGGACCCCAATGTATACGGTAGAATCACTGTTAATTTAACTCTTGAGTGTACAAATGGAACCAAATGGACCCGTTAGGGAATTACCATTTAGCTCGGGACCCCCTGGAACTCCCTCAAGGACACCTAGGGGTCCCTGGACTCCACTTTGGGAACCACTGGTATAGTGTATACCCAGTGGCTCCCAAACCCTGACCCAAAAGACACATTTGATGTCTCCCCGGGACCCAAACTAGTAAAAATGGCAGATCTACAAGCTTTTCTTGGGAATGTTTTTTGAAAATGTTTGAAAATGATGATAACTTAAACCAAATGTAGGAAATGAAATGTGTCCGCGACCCACAAATGGGTCCTGGGCTGGCCCACTGTTTGGCGAAACAGTGGTTGTATACCACATGGATGAACGCTGGTTCAATGCAACGCATTGTGAGCTTGTAGATCTGCTATTTTCAGCAAGCATCCAAGCATAAAACAAGTTCTGCTGGAGCTCTTCTAAGTCTAGTCTCAGTTTTAGTCATCACAGCTGAGTTTTTATTTAGTATTTATTTCAGTGGAAAATAGGCAGTCAACGAACATTATTTCGTCATACAGTAGTATCAGTCTACGAAACCAACACCACTAGATTATTCTACGTGAATAATAATCCCACTCTGGGGTCATGCAGATTAATGTGGCCTGCCCTGTGCTCTGTCGGGGGTCTCGTATCGGGGTATGACTCCTGTTGGAAGGATTATCACTTCTAATCCCTCCACGCTCCATCCTCTACTGCACATCACCACATGACACGGAGAATAGAGAAGGAAATTACCTTCAAGTAGTAGAGAATTACACTCTCTTCCTTTCCCTTCTTTCAGTCTTTCTTTCTTTCTTACAATTTATTTTTGTTATATGCTAATAAATTGTCTGTTAAATCCTACTACGTTTGTCCTGTCCACCCAGCTAAATAAGTTGTATTCACCCCAGACGACCTCTCTAATGTGTTATATATTTTTTTCAATATTTTTTTTGTCCTTTTTATAGACACTGTTCTGCATTTGTTGCTTCATATTTGAAAGCCTGCCAACTCTAATAATTGTATTCTTCTACAGAATTATAATGAATTTGAGCATTTCAAAGACCATGGATTTAATTTATTTATTATTATTTTTATACATTGGTATTCAGTGCTCGACTGAACAAAGGAATTGCTATTCCCTACCCTCTGCCCTTATGCAGAGGGTAGGGAAAGTTTTGTAAGCGAGCAAATTACTGTAGCTACTAGTAAAACTGTGCTGCATTAGTTGTGTTGCATTAGGCTTTTTAATGTGGTCAAATAAAGGCTGTCTATTGTACGGTTGTGGTGTCAGGTTGGCCAAAAGTTTCTTGTTGAATTTATATACAACAACGCTGTAACCGCCAGAGGCACAGGATTCAAGATTCTTTCTGTGTTTGGAGTTGACTGTTCCAAAGATCTAAGCGTTCTTTATTTTTTGCTGAGTCCTTTGTTCGGCTTCCTTCACACCACCTGGCTAAGCAAAAACAAACGAACACAAAAAAACATAGGAGAGACTAAAGTATTCTCTGGTGTGTGCACGCCTACCTAGCACACCTAAAAACAAAAACAGCTAATTGAGGAAACCGTTACAGCGCCATATCATGGAATAGAGGGTATGCGCGTGACATCATCATCATACCCGGAAGTTATGCAGGAACACCTACTGAGTGTCAAAAAGCTACTTTCTGGCCTTGACAGCCCCTACATCCACACAGAAAAGTTATATTTGTTTGCATTAAATGACTTTAAACAACATTAAATTAACTTTGTCACTCAGTTTGCCACTCGATCTGCCATTCACTTTATGCATGCGCATACCCTCTATAATGGGTAATAGTTACAACTAATATCGCATCTTGCTGTACGTCGTCTTGGTTCCTCAGCTTCGGCTCGCCCCAGCAGAGTGCACCTCCCTCCTTTGGCTCTCTAGCCACTCAGAGCGCTCCGTCATTCGGGGGCCTCGCCCAGCAGGGGGGAGGTTTTGGACAGCAGCAGCAGCAACAACAACAACAACAACAGCAGCAGCAACAACAGATGCAGCCGCAGCCCAACACCTTTGGCGGGTTTGGACAGCCACAGCCCCAAGTAGGAGGTAACCTTTGATTGATCATTTAACCTCAAATGTCTTTCTACCCATTCTACAAAAGTCTACAAATGTCGTCTTGTAAATCCTAACGGTTTTCTCAAAAACGTATGTTGCTGGTTCAGTGGTGCTCAAATCTTGTGTCAAGGGCCCTCATCAAACCCTGTACACTCAAGGCACTGTCCCCACTGCCACCCATAGATCTCCATATTATGGAGCTGACCTGTTCTGACATTCCATTATGTTGATCTGACCTCATCAAATCCCGTACACAAGACGTGCTCCATATATGGCCAGTACAGAAGTCATTCCGTATGTTGATCTGAGTGTATTATACATGTGCTTTGCCTTTAGATTATCATCCTTTCATCTTAAAATTACTACAAAAGCCAAATGTTCTCCCATTCTATTCTATTTTTAATGGAAACAATTTTACAACTGGCTGGTAATTGTAGGCCTGCAGCATTTTTGCCCTTTTAACAATTATGGAATTGAACAAATCTATTGTCTAAAGCCCCTCCAGATTGGCCTTTATCTCTTGACAAAGGTATGTCAGACTTGTTTCATCAAACTTACAAAATTAGGTCTCAGACGAAACATTTGTAAATTGGGGTTATTAAACACGGATAAGCACACAGTTTTCGATGAACATTGACAGGACAGAATGCACGAGAACTGGGTTAAAACATTCAGACTTAAATGGTAACTACATTTGAACCTGCAGTAGGCAGACACGGCATGAAACTTCCTGAGTGTGTTCTACATATGACCACAACTATTTTAGTGACCGCCATAACCTTTCCTCTATAGCAGATTCCAGGATAAATGATTTTGGTAACCCGATGGCTTTTCCTGTAGCAGCATGGCCTCTAGGGGTTGCTAGGTGGGCTTTTAGACCAAGGGGCCAGTGAGGCACTCCAACGTTGAAGCACTGGGCCCAACGACGTAGAGTCTGTGGGGGCCACGTGGCCACAGCCCCCATGAAGATTCCCAGGGCCCCTTTAGGCCCCCATGAAGATTTTCGCCGGCTATATGAGAATCCCATCGTCAAATATTCGGGAAAACAGCGCCTCCCCTGTTGTTCCTCAATTGTTGCTGTCTTGAGAGAGGTCCAAGAGGTGTTAAAAAGTGCTACTCGGGTTTCTTTTGTAGTTATTCTTGACGCGTGACATAATAACACTGATCAAGAATTCACCAAAGAGACCTAACCCTACACAGACTAGTGAGACTACACACTGACTGGAGAAAAGACCCATATCGTCCAAAATAGGCTGATCAGTCGCTGTCTGTGTATAGGCTAATTCATTGGTAAAAGTATGCTAAATAACTCATTTTTAGACCATTTGGGAAATAAATAAATAAATAAATCCGCGGCGACAATCCCCCCCAACGCAATTCTGTAGCCTACCCAAAGGTAAAACGCACCCGCCGCCTATGATCTCTCTCTCTCTCTCCCTCCGTATCTCTCTATATCTCCCTCTCCCTCTCCCTCTCTCTCTCTCTCTCTCTCTCTCTCTCTCTCTCTCTCTCTCTCTCATAATAATAATAATAATAGTCCTGAAAGTCCTCACCTTGGCTTGGACATTGGCCTATAGAAGCTGCTTTAAAAGTACCAGCGAAAACAACTTATTTTGGGTGCGGGGAGGCGGGGCTGCGGGGGGGGGGGGACGGGCCCCCTTGAGGATTGATCAAACTCTTCGGCTCTGACTGGGCCCTAGTGGTAAGAGGAAGGACTGCAGGCGGACGGTCGCGGACCCGTGGATTCATGACGAGGAAACCCCGTGCAGCTGGGCTTTAACATTGAGCGCTAGGTTGCACTTCCGCATTTTGGTGCCCAAATGCTGAATCTGCGAAAAAAAGGCGGAAATAGACGGTCCTTCCGGGTGCTTCAAAACGCCACTGAGCAACTTCCACTGACATGAATAGTGGGGGTGGTGGAGCTTCGCGCCAGATCAGTCTCTATCCTTTTAATACTCTATGTTTTAGACTCCATGTCATGCCATGTCCACTGAAGTGTTCCTGGCACTTACCTACCGTAAAAATGCTCCCAAACGCCCATAGCTCTCAGCAAGCAGCTAAAATCGACATGCGTGGAAAAATGCAAAATAAACACTGAGCACCTCGTGGAGTTTCCAAACGTGTCGCTTCAATTGTAAACAATTAAAAACTTAAAGGGTAAGACCACTTTTTTTAAGGTTTGGGTTGTGTAGTTACTTTGCCATGATGCAACTCCAAATGTGGACAAGAAATAAAAAATAACTGCTCCAGTGATTAGAAATTGATAATTCAAAATTTGCTCCTCATTGACTTACATTGTAGCTAAAACGGCTCTCAAAGTCACTCTTTTAGTACGTAAACAAACACAAACAATGTTGATTCAGACAATATAGAGCATCACCAAAACTCATGCTGTTTTATTTTTTCATAAAAATGTTTTCTTCCTGTTGATTTGTCCATTTTATTGGGAAGAAAACCCGGACTGGATCCGTGGATCTGGATCCAGATCTTCAAATAGTAAAATCAACAGGAAGAAAACATTTTTATGAAAAAATAAAACAGCATGAGTTTTGGTGATGCTCTATATTGTCTGAATCAACTTTGTTTGTGTTTGTTTACATACTAAAAGAGTGACTTTGAGAGCTGTTTTAGATACAATGTAAGTCAATGAGGAGCATATTTTGAATTATCAATTTCTAATCACTGGAGCAGTTATTTTTTATTTCTTGTCCACATTTGGAGTTGCATCATGGCAAAGTAACTACACAACCCAAACCTCAAAAAAAGTGGTCTTACCCTTTAAGCTGTGCTCGGGAAGGAAGGAAAAAAATATCTTTATCCAAATATCCACACACCTTTAGTCTTTTTAATTGGAAAACTATCAAAAGATAAATAAATGAGGGACATTACCAGCTACGCCAATGGGTTTTTATAAGACACCATGTCACTTTGTCACCCTCTGCAAAGCAAGATTATGGTAAGTGGTGCAGTTATTCACTGTCTGTAGCTTAGGTGGGATGAGCAATCGGGATAAAAATTCAGTAACTTACAAACCAATTTCACACCGATGTTTGGTTTAATAGCAAATGGGAAACAAATTGCTCACGTTCGTTTTTGTGTAATTTGTAAAAGATGGCACTGGAATCCCACTGCTGTGGTCCTGATGACCCCTCATTGTGCATTCTTGTATTGATGCGATGCTGCGGGCCATAGCATGCAAGTCTATTGTGCAAACATGTGTGGCCCAGATTTGTTGAATAATTATGTGAAGGTTTTCTTGTGTAAAGGTCCATTATGTACAACTCGTTTGCTCTCTCGCCCCCTCTCTTCCCAAATCTGTTGTTCATGAAATCCTGTCTCATTCCTGGCGGGCCAAAATCTTATCAGTGTTACTTATTTGGTTGAATTTTTAAATGGTCTAATGTCCATCCATCCATCCATTAATCATTCTGCCTCATAGTAGCCTACAATGGTCTACTGTGAGAGAATTAGGCTTTGAATTAGTAGACTATTGTCGTTCATCCTTGTTGCACGTGCGGTCAGTATGTTGAATTCAAAGCACTGACTAATTAAATTAGCCAATTTAACTGAAACAATTGTTGGAGCTAAGTTTCTCTTTTCTTTTTTCTTTTAGCTTTCTCTGGAAACGCTTTTGGGTCCACAAATCAGTAAGTATGCTTTGCAACACTGTGTGTGTGCGCACATGCATGTGATTTTTTTTCCTCTGGTTCCTACTACTACTAATACACTCTCTTTTTATGACATGGCTAGAATTGTGACGATGAGGTTCAAGTGGTTAACTAGGAATATATGCATCATCTTAATTCACTACTTCTTCCCGCCACGATGCCTCTCAGCCTTCATATGTGCAGCCACTCTGCTCCTGTAGTTGCTCTTTGTCTTCCCTCTGGCCTTGCTGTCACCTATAGCTGCTCTCTCTGCATGCGTGTCCCTTTGTCTTCTCTCTGGCCTTGCTGTCGCCTATAGCTGCTCTCTCTGCATGCGTGTCCCTTTGTCTTCCCTCTGGCCTTGCTGTCGCCTATGGCTGCTCTCTGCATGCGTGTCCCTTTGTCTTCCCTCTGGCCTTGCTGTCGCCTATGGCTGCTCTCTGCATGCGTGTCCCTTTGTCTTCCCTCTGGCCTTGCTGTCGCCTATAGCTGCTCTCTCTGCATGCGTGTCTCTTTGTCTTCTCTCTGGCCTTGTCGCCTATAGCTGCTCTCTCTGCATGCGTGTCCCTTTGTCTTCCCTCTGGCCTTGCTGTCGCCTATAGCTGCTCTCTCTGCATGCGTGTCTCTTTGTCTTCCCTCTGGCCTTGTCGCCTATAGCTGCTCTCTCTGCATGCGTGTCTCTTTGTCTTCTCTCTGGCCTTGTTGTCGCCTATAGCTGCTCTCTCTGCATGCGTGTCCCTTTGCCTTCTCTCTGGCCTTGCTGTCGCCTATAGCTGCCCTCTCTGCATGCGTGTCCCTTTGTCTTCCCTCTGGCCTTGTTGTCGCCTATAGCTGCTCTCTCTGCATGCGTGTCCCTTTGTCTTCCCTCTGGCCTTGTTGTCGCCTATAGCTGCTCTCTCTGCATGCGTGTCCCTTTGCCTTCTCTCTGGCCTTGTTGTCTCCTATAGCTGCTCTCTCTGCATGCGTGTCTCTTTGTCTTCTCTCTGGCCTTGCTGTCGCCTATAGCTGCTCTCTCTGCATGCGTGTCTCTTTGTCTTCCCTCTGGCCTTGTTGTCGCCTATAGCTGCTCTCTCTGCATGTGTGTCCCTTTGTCTTCCATGGCAGCCAGTGCCTCCTGGGTGTGATGCAGTGGAATGCAATCTCAAGTGTTCAGGAAAGTGCAGAGACATGGCCAAGTCCTATCGGAGACATTCACATGCCGTTTTAGATAAGCCCTCTGACACTCACTCTATTCTTCTTTTCTATCTCTCTCTCTCTCTCTCTCTCTCTCTCTCCTCTCTCCTCTCTCCTCTCTCCTCTCTCTGTCTCTCTCTCTCTGTTGGCGAAAGTTCCATTCTCAGCCATAACACTGAGCAGTCTTGTGTGTGTGTGTGTGTGTGTGTGTGTGAAACGCAGCCCAACTCGTGCTGAACAGTTTACCCGAGTGATGATGTCACTGGGATGCAGTCTGTGAACAAACTACTGAATATACTACAGCCAAGTGCAACCCTAAAGCCTGAGTTATGTTACGTTGTGAGCAGGTGTTGCGCACCAGAATTAGCAGATCTACAAAGCTCACAGCAGGGCGACACAGGTGTGATGCCGGCACACAACGAAGTATAAATCGACTCTTGTTATTTCCTGATTTTAGCATTGACCATGACCTTGTCCTAGTGTGTTGTCTTCATCATCTTAGACCGTATGAGTTTTTTTAGACGGGTGTTGACCCGCAAAATACAACCTGGGAATTGTAGGAACACGGAGAATGGGCAAAGGAGAATGTTTTGTCTCAAGGTTGGGTGTCTATGGCGGTGGTTCTCATAACTCCTGAGTGTACCAGCTGTTACACATAAGGGTCCATTTGGTTCCATTTGTACACTCAGTGTTACGGACCCCCCATGAACCCTGAGGGTCCCTGGGCCCCACCTTGAGAACCACTGCTCTGTGGTGTATTGTCTCTATAGACTGTATCGGCGATTAAATGAAATGCACGCAGTCAGTAGGGACCCTATACATAGGGACACAGTCAGTAGGGACCCTATACATAGGGACCCTATACACAGGGATGCACATTACTGTGCAAAAGGAGGGGGGCAAGTCTTCTGGGGGGCCTTGGTCAATGAAATATATAGCGTTTAATTGGTTAATAAATGTGTTATTCTTATTCATAGAAAATAGGATAATCGTTCATTGTTATGCCTCCATCTGTTTTCTTCCAGATCATCGTCTCAATCCTTCAGTGGTGGTGGTTGGAGGAGCTAGTTTTTACAAACCCTCTGGTCAAGGTCAAGTCCAGTGCTACATTGTTAAATGGTTTCTTAAAACAACGTTCACACACATTTTCCACAATGCACAGTGCTTCCTTGCAGCATGGTATTGTTATATTCCTTCAAATTATCTTGTGTTTGAAACCATAATAACCTATTATTTCTTAACTTGTAAATCCACAATTTGGTTTTCAGTAATTAATTTGAGTGGACCAAACTGTCAATCTATTGGTCTAGTATACGTTCAGAAGCAGCTAATTGTAATGTATAAAGCTTGAAAGCTGTAATATTTTCCGGTCTTAAGTGTTCAAATAAATATTATAATAATTATAACTGGCATTGTACTTTTCTATATAAGACGTTTTATGAATCTTAGTGGCTTTGGAAGACTGCATGTGTGCATATAATCAGTTAAATTAAGTTCATCTTAATGTAATGCATGTGTGCATATAATCAGTTAAATTAAGTTCATCTTAATGTAATGGTAGCTTTGTTTTAACAATGCATTTGCAAAGAGCAAACGATTACAGCAGATGTGGTACATGTTGCCATTTCTAGTGTTGTAGCATTATGTTGCTTAGGCCTGAGTTAAAGCCAATGTATACCAGCCTGACGGCTCTGGTACGGAAGCTGTGTGCATAAAGAGCATTAGATGTTTGCATCTATGCTAACGATTAAAAAGATCTGGAAAAGACACACATTGTCTAGATAAATTACACTCATTTTATATTGCTTTAGAAACAATTAAGTCACATGTGTTCACAGTTGTGGATGATTGCACAAGCTTGAACAAGTGAGACATCAGACATAAAAAACTAAAAAACTAAAAAAAGGCAAAAAAACTAAACAAGGAGTGGGGTCCTATTATATTGTGTTATCATTTAATTATTTCACGCAGTCTATACCTGTTCTGTGTTCTTGCGTTTCATCTTGTCAGCTTTTTGTGTGTGTGTGTGTGTGTGTGGTCTCGCACATCCTCAGATCTTCAAGCCCAGCTTAGAGCAGATGTGTATTTTTTTTGTATGACACAAAACCGTCTTCTGTACTACAGCAGTATACATTGGCCTTAAATACTTGGTTGTGGGTGTCAGCATCCTCATAGAAATCTGCCTGTGATTGTATTTCTAACATTTTATCTTAAGAAAACTTTGTTGACTTTGTACTTTTTGGGAACGCAAATTATGTCAAAGTTTTGTTGAGAAATAATTTAGTCATTGTTTTGCATACATGTATATTACAAAATGCATTTTAAGTATAAACATTTAGTGATTGTTTTGCATACCTGCAGGAATAAAGCTTGTGTGAAATCCAAAATCGGTGTATGTCAAAGTTGGTTTAAGTTTGAAGATGTTTCAGACAAGTCATAATGGCTTGTGTAATAATAGTGGCCCCAGCAAATGTACCACTACTGTATTCAATGGGATATTTTTCTTTTGTTTGTTTTTTGTGGCGAACCACAATTATGGATATTGTCATCATTCTGGGCTGTCCACGGAATAGTACATACATGGCAAAGTGTTACGATTCGTACAGGAGTTCAAGTGATCCGGTGGGAGGGGGGGGAGGGGGGGTCACAAGAATTAACATGGTACATTAACTTGACATTGATCCACTAGCTTGGTTAATTGGCGTTACCACCCTACTTGATATACAGTTCATTCTTCAACCTTAAAGAATCGATTATGTAAACTAGTGGAATTAGCCTGTGAGAGAAGGCTGTTGTTTGGAGGGGGACCTGCGGCTTGTATCAGATAGATTTATTTTTGTGTGAGAGACTCAACATAATGCTGTGATTTGTAGCCGTGGAGCATGTTGCCGTCACCCTGTCCCACCCTGATCAGTGTCTCTTAAATGCCACTCTGGTGTGGCACCGGTATGTTAGGGTCACAGTGGGTGACCTAGACGAGCTGCCTGCGTGAGCGCTGGAATGCGTCTGTGAGCGCGGCCTTCACGCTGCTATGTGAAACGCTTCAATGCATACAACTTGATACCGTATAATAACTACAAACTGTGCAGTGGTTGGAGGTGGTCTTCCCATTCCATCGACAAAGTTTAGATCCCGGTGTTGGGCAGGACATCTACTGGTTCTCATCTAGTACTGCCTGAAGCTCAACATGCAGTACCTCCACCTGACCAAGCAGCACCGGAGACTTGGGTTAGAAACCCGGCGCATGTGAGCTTGTAGATCGTCTGTTTTTTGCCACGCGACACTGTCATGTGACGAAGTATAGTACATCGGGCTTCATGATTGCTGTTTTCCCCTCCCACTTTTTTCGTCACAGAGACACTCGCGGGAACGACAGCTGTCCTGATGGAATCCAGATAAAAATAGCACCCTCCGCCTTGTTTTTTCTTTTCACATCTTCTCTATTTAGGGGTGATTGGCGGTTCCCCCTCAATACTTGGTCTTCTGCCCCCCCCCTCCTTCCTTGGCAAGCTGTAATGATCTCTACATGTGTGCCACACCTCTGACATCTACTGTACCTGGTGTGTCCTTTCAAATACACTGGAGGAATAATGGTAGAATTGCACCTTATACTGTAATTCATTGTTAAACATGAGAGATTTTGCCCAGTCACTACTGCACCCGAGATGTTCCTTTTTTTTATTTAAGACCCTGTTACTGAATACATTAACCCATTAAGACCTGGGGCCAATTCTACAAATGTCTTCTAAATTATAAAAAGCTATATCATTGGTGCTCAAAACCATGTCAAGGAACCCCAAAATGATATGAATTTGCTGCAGAATAACAAAATATTTTGTTCCAGGAACCCCCAAAATCAATGATTTGAGTTGGAAATGTTTGCTTCAAATGTATATATTCAAAGATTTGCAAAACTTTCAAGCTCAGTATTATAAGGAATATTTTGTACATTTTCATCATGCACAAAAAACATTTTTTTTGTGCAAAACGAATGCTTTGAATGGATTCAGAATCATGAAAACCCCTTAGTTTGACATGCCACATGCTACTTAAAGCATGGAATTATAATCTTTTGCCTTTTTTGGTTTTGTGTCTCATATTATGCCAATTATGAACACACACAATGCTGTTTGTTTTCTAGCTTGCCTTATATAATGTATTATGTATATATATATGGCAAGCTAGAAAACAAATGTCATTGTGAATGTGCCATGCTGAGTGCTTCCAGAGGCTGTCTGGGACCCTCAGCTCCTCCAGTCTACGTGTTGAAGTGTCCCTGAGCAATACACTTGACCCCTAACAAGACCCCACGCACGCATGCCCGGGTGGGGCATGGATCTCCAACTTCCATCGTTACTGACTTGGTGATCTATACAGCTGGGCACCGGTCTTGTTTATATAAATATACATGATATATATTTTTAAAGTGAACATTTTTAGTTTTTACATAACCCATTACAGAAAACGTAAATCCAACTCAGATCTGCTTGACATCAACAACATCCTTTTTGTTTACGTTGGCGTATCGTTCTAAACTCAACACTATTATAATGTCTGTGTGTTGGTTAAAAATATAATGAACCTATAAAAAGCATTATAAAGCAATTCTGACAACCAGCTCACTCCATTGGATCCTCAAACTGTCTGTCAAACAAACTAAGGGAGTGGAGTTAGCTGGTTTAGCCCTCTCCCTTACGTGGCAGAGCAGCTGCAGTGGGAGTGGAGTTAGCTGGTTTAGCCCTCTCCCTTACGTGGCAGAGCAGTGGGAGTGGAGTTAGCTGGTTTAGCCCTCTCTTACGTGGCAGAGCAGCTGCAGTGGGAGTGGAGTTAGCTGGTTTAGCCCTCTCCCTTACGTGGCAGAGCAGCTGCAGTGGCATGAGTTAGTGTGAGATCCATTGTCAATGATGGACAAAACCAGACGAATTTTCCAGAAGTGCATTATTTGTCTGTGGGACCCGGCAATATCAGGCGAACAGGCGAAGGCCGAAAAGTGTCTGTGGGACCCGGCGACTACCGGCGATAGCAAGCGAAGAGGCGATAGTGGAAAAGTGGGCGGAGGAACGTCGTTAAAACACATGAAAATATTTGATATTTTGGACGACATCCGGTGATAGCCAATCGAATTCATGGGTTGCTTTGTTTACCCTCCACGCAGAAGGGTGATACGTTTACATGACAGCAGGAACGGCCACTAGGGAGATTTGTATCGCCCCGAGTTGCCGCTGTTAACACGTAGGGTCACTCCACTTGACCTGGGTGTTCTTTTTCGTTTCCTGAAAAATTAACATTGCTTCTTTTTTAAATTGACATCTTATCCAGTGTTCCAGCCATCTAATCAATATCCTAATCCACACACGGTATGAATTAGCATTGCCTTAATTGTAAATTTGAAAACAATAAAACCGTATTGTCCTCATCGACGACAATCCGTGGGAGTCCAACAGTAACATTAATGTAGCCGATCTTGTAGATCTGCTATTTTCACGGCGAGACCAAAGTATAAATCAGGGTTGGAAACTTAACGGATTGACGACTGTGACCTTTGACCTCCAACTCCCCAGCTTCTCAGCACCGCTCTGACAAAACCATGGCCAGTTAATACAAGCATGTGACTATACAGTCATATCTTCACATGAGACAACTTTACTGTCCATACAGTATCATGCCAATGCCATTTTTAGCACGTGCTTGCTTCAGCCCTCTGACCCAACGGAGAGAAAGCTGGCGTCTCCCCAGATCTCAAATTTACAAAAAGACATTATGAAGTGTACATTTGTACGTCTCTAAATGAATTGAAAATGGTGGACCCTGTTGTAAACAAGTGTAATGCTATAGTCATGGATCGTCCACAGTAAGAGTTTTTGTATTGACTTTCGTTTGAAATGTACCCATTCTGCATACTGTGAAATAAAAATTCCAATCAATCAATGAACGAATCACAGTGGTAGATCTAGATCAGCTGTTTTCACTATTTATTGATAAAAAAAGGCCTAAATAAATTAAATATATTTCTGAAAAAAGTTTCCTTTTATTGTTTTTGGCACACCATATTTACTTAATTTGAAGCCTGCCGTTCCCGTGGAAACCGTAAATAAGCTATAGTCTGGCCGCCCGCCGATCTCGTACGTTATGTCATAAGGGTCTAAAGTTACATTATTTTCTCCATGTTTTGATCGTATGGAGTCGACAGCCGAGGTCTGTTAGCATGTTAATGTCGAGTGTGACACTTATGGATATTTGGCTCTTCAAAATAAGGGTTGAAAGGGGGGGGGGGGAACCCTGGCAATGCGCGATAAATAAATATATTAATCCCGGCGGGGATTGTGTTAAAACAGGCCCAGCACCCACCACAGTGACGGACAGCTGTGTCCTCTCCCAGTTAATGTCGTTAATACTGTGCCCTGATTGCTCAGTGAAGCGGAGCAGCGGAATCACAGGCCCGGCAGAGCTTTTTCAATAATGACTTCTAAATATTTCATGTTTAATCACAGATTATGCCAGCGCTGGTTGTTGTACACAGCGAGCAGACGCACACACACACACACACACACACACACACACACACACTGTATCCACTTAGGTATAACCAGTGGAGTGGTGGACAAATACCCTCAAGTATTCAAAAGTAGATGTACAAAAAACAATTTCACCACCCTAGTTTATACCTATATAAACTTGTGATGTGACAAATAAAGATCGAGTTGATGGATTTGACCCTTCAGTCAGAATTTAGTCAGTTCTAGTGTTGTTTTAGCCTGTAATAAACTGTCTGGCACTTTATACAGTACGTACTGTCCTTGAGCACGACTCCTGAATGAATGCCATTGCCATCCTTTATCGCGTCTGCGTTTTTACTGTTACTGTTTAACTGTTACTGTTATGGGGGGGGGGGGGACGACTTCTAACCAATTTGACTTTGTTTCGTGTAAAGGATGGAGAAGTAAATAAAAACAAAGCTCAAGGATACATCTCAGAATGAAAGACTCAGTGCAAAGTGCTTTGGTGTGTTCATGTTGCTGTGCTGTGCACCACATAATTACACTGGCATGCCTGCAGTGTTGAATGAAAATGGTACAACATGCTTTAAGGCGCTGGTTTAATCCTCAGTCATACATTCTTTCCACATGCCCTCAAACTATTGTATGGACCTCACCCCTCACACACACACACACACACACAGTAAGGTTGACCCTTATATGAGCTCCTTTTGCTGTCCAGGCGAGGAACATAATCCTAACCTCCAGCTATATGAGAGGATCCGCATACTGTAGCACAAAGCATGTTAGCCTACTCCTCCCCTCAGCCCACTAAAGATGCATTTGCAGTAGGTAATTGAGAGAGAGGATAGTTTACAGTACTAAATGAAGTAGGAATGCTAGAGTTTAAACACCAAAGTACAGAAACAATGTAATTCATTAGTAGCCTAAACAATTATCCTGAAATATCATTGGTACCATCATTGGTATTCACATACTACACATAAACTTTTTTTTTTATCATTATCTAGCTGACCATTTAATTGCACAAAATAATTTGATCACTTTGGAAATGAACTATTTCATCTGTGGGTTTGACATACTACACTTATGAAGACAGCATGTTAGCATTGGTTCAATATATATATAAAGCCTACTTAGACTTAACCACTTTCACCTTTTTTCTTTGTAAAACTAGCAACCAATGTGAGTTATGATGAAGGAATACCGGAGAACTCGCCGGTTTACCAACTCGCCGTGGAGAGAAACAAGTTTCAATGTCTTCATCGTTATGCTAACATGCTGTCTTCATCAATGTCTTCATCGTTATGCTAACATGCTGTCTTCATCAATGTCTTCATATAATGAAAAGAATGAACAAGAGCTTGTGACTACCGGTAAATAACAACTAGGCCTACATTGTAACATGCCCCCTTTTCTGAAAGGTTAACAACAAAATTACTGTAGGCCTACTTAAGTACAATTCTGAGGTATTTGCACTTTAATTGAGTATTTACAATTTCCAATACTTTTACTTCTACTCTAACTAAACTTTAGTTACTAGTTACTTTTATTATTATTACAAATCATACATTATATACTTCAGCCCTCTATTTCGGCCATTTGAAAATAGCAGATCTACATGCTCAATGTGTTGCAATGAGACACACTGAACTTGACACACTGCTGCTATTTTTACTTTTGGTACTTTAAGTACATTTTGATACCAATACTTTTGTACTTTTACTCAAGTACATGATGAATTTACTTTCTATATTGCAGTATTTATACTTTTACTTAAGTAAATATTTTGAGTACTTTTTCCACCACTGGAAAAAGCCTGCATATATCGGTATCGGTTGATATTGGTATCGGAGATTATAGGAGTTGGACAATATCGGGATATCGGTAAAACAGTCAATATCGGACATCCCTAGTCTGTATCTTTCTATGCAGATCAGTAGGTCGGGTATAAGTGGCGCTCCACACACAGAGAGAAGTCATGACAACACAGAGGTCAACACAGGTAAACCCGTAAGCCCCACAGAGCCAATATGGCAGCCGATCCCACAGCTTTCCATCATGGCTCGGAGCATTGTCCCTGGGATCACAAAGGGATGGCAGAGGGCTATTGCAAGTGTAACATTAGCACCACGGGGGTATTAATAGTAATGCCTGCACTGCCAGAGTTACAGTTACACTGAAGAGAGCAGTGATTACACACACACACAGACAGGTGTGTGTGTGTGTGTGTGTGTGTGTGTGTGTGTGTGTGTGTGTGTGTGACTGTGTGCGTGGGGGGGGGGGGGGGGGGGGGGGGGTTATACAGGGAAACACATGCACACACACACACACACACACACTGGTGTGTGTGTTTTGTGTAAATATAGCCATGAACGTGCAGTTGAGGAATGTGTGTGTACCCAGGATAGCATACAGACACTAGAGGTCACAAAGGTCAGTGAGCTAAATCCAGCTATCAAGACACATAGCCAACTGGACCGGGCGGGCCATATTCTAATCGCATTATTTTGGCCTCAAATTAAATTATTTTCATATGGCTACCACCACCACCCCTTATAGCAGTTGTTCCCAAACGTTTTAGCCCAAGACCCGAAAGGGAAATTTGAAGTCTCCCTGGGACCCAAAATAGTGAAATTAGCTATAATTATGTAAGCTCACAAGTCGTCGTAGTTTTATTTTCATTTCACTTCTTCATTTGAAATTACTTTAATTTAATTTAAAAAAAAATACTTAAAAGAGACATTTACTCGGGACCCATAAAAATTGGTCCGCAACCCAAACATGGTTCCCCTTCCCGACCCAGTGTTTGGGGCACTTTCTATATGCCTATATGACATCTGTCATGTGCTGCACTGCAAGGATAGTCATGTACTGTACTGTACTTATTGCAACAAAAAGCAAGTCAGCCAAGCTTCTCAAGGTCAAGTTGCAGTCAGCACAGAATAGACTAATGAGGCTCCTACTAGGTTTGGGTCAGAGATCCCATACTATAGGAAAGAGCTTAATTGGCTTGATCCAGGGTTACTCTAGCCAGACTGACCATGGTCCACAAGATTTAGTATATGGAGAGCTCCCTAACAATGTTTACTCGGGTCAGAGACGTTTGATGTTTGTAGTACAGTACTAGAACTAGAATTGTAAACGTGTGCCTGGATGATAATAATAATAATAATCAATCTATAAATGCACCATGTCTCTGTCTGTCTGTACGTGTGTAATCCACGTAACTCGAGAACCGTTCGCCCCACCCAACTTCAAATTCGACACGCGTTCCACACCATCACAGGGAGTGCAGTCCCCCGTGTCGAGTCGTTTTTGTTATTATAAAAAAAAAAAAAGAAGTGTAGTGTACTTGTAGATCTGTTCTTGTATGACAAAGTAGGGCATTTACTTTTAAATGTAAAAAAAATGTTTAACGATATTAATGCTCTTTGCACAACAGGGCTCATTAGCCACTCTATCCCAATCATACTTCATTATCCAAAGAATAAACTTGTGAGCTTTTCTTGTTGTTTTTCTTTTCTTTTTTTTCTTAAAGAAAAGTAAATAAATTATCCACACCAATGACATAACCCAAAAATAGACATTGAAAGTGGCTAATGTAATGTTGGTGAATCTTGAGGTTTAGAAGTGTCCTTAAGCTCTGTGTTGGAAGCTGTGTTGGAAGCCAGAGTGTCAGTCCTCTTGCTTATCCTGTGGTCTAGAGATTATTCTAAGCCTCCTTATGTGTGCATAATGGGATGATATGCTAGGTCTCCATAGGCCATTACAGAATTGATTTTTACAATTCCTCAGAGTGTCACAGCATAAAGGGCCTTGGATAAATGGCTGATTCCGCACTTCCAGTGTTAGCCAGTGTATTGTATTATTCTAATGTGTTATAATGTGTATTCCCAGATGGTTGGATATCATGTGCCTCTCAAATGTAATTATCTGAATCTTAATTCTCCACGGAATGTCGTTAAATAGTGCTATTGGGGGGTGTTCCGAGTGAGGAAAGCGTTTAAAAGTGCCGCTGGCATAGTGCACGCCCCCCCTAGAGGCCATGCGCTGCTCCTTAACACAATTGGGCCTAATGTGCTAGCCTATTGCCATTGACATGATTGCATTGGGCGCTTAAAGATTAATATTTCAAAAACTACAAAGCAATCTAGCTTTCTTATATATATCTATGGTCCCAGCAGACCCAGGGCCCACAGACACACCCTGCTCCAATCCACACCAAACCTGACTCGATAACCTATTGCTCCGCCTCCGATCATTGCAATATACAGTATATATATAGTGTAGGTCTAGATTTGAAAGCCACATAGCAGCCTAGTGCCAAACAGGGAAAGCATCTGTCATTTTAGATTTTAACCACTTTGACCGTTAGTCAAAGTGGGGGAACGGGGGCCATCTTTGACTGGCACCTGTGGGGTTTCATGTTCCATGTCAGTTCTCCCTGGCCCTGCTATCAGAGCAGAGCAGAGCAGTGACAGGAAGAGACAGCTTGCCAAAGGACCACTGGAACATCAAGGGGCTTCTCAATAACACCTGTCTGAGAGCGTGATGCGTGTGTTCAGGGCCCATATCTCCCCACTAACAACCTCTCAGGGCACTGGTTCCTAATCCTTCGCGGCCGACCCAACTGACCACTCAGTCAGAGTCAAGTGGTCAATATTGAAAGTGAAAGTTGGGTTGTAAGGTGATATTGTATGCATTGCATGTTGAACAAATTTCATCAACATTGTTCCTGTGAAGGACTTTTGTTATTAGTGAAGTGTTTATAAAAAAATCACTATTTTAATTTGTTTTAGAGACTTTGATTGATTGATTGATTGAATACTTTATTAGCGGTTTGCAAACCGCAAAATTATACAATGGTGCCTGAAAGGATAACACAAAAAGTTACATTGTGGTCCTGTGTGTATTCATCACGACCACAGCACACTTTGACATGTCACATGAACACAAACAGACGGACCAGTGCAGCTTCAACACTGAACACCTGCAAATTGTGACGACGATCAATACATCGATTGTGTTCCCGCTTGGATCAATGAAACTAACATAGTATATTAAAAATCACACCCATGTGAAGTGAGGGGCGCCCTTATCATCGTATGACAATAGGAATTTAATATCATTTGCTCAGACACATATGACGTAAATTCTCCATTCATATTGTCAATGGGAATTTAATGTTTGTGTAAGACGAGAATCTACACTATAGCTGAATATAGGAGGGGCTAGCGGCCCTCAAAAATGCATATATTGTTTTAGATTCATGTTATATCATAGCAATCTTTGGGGGGCCACACGACCTACCACCAATGGGCCCACAGGCTGTGGATCGCTGGTGTGTTCTGTGCCTTGGCTTTGCTTCAGCTACAAAGGTATAGCAGACATGCTGCATATTTGTCACACAGCAGACAGACAAGCCACGCAGCCACACTGTTTTATCTTTGCTCACTACAAAGTCACTGATACCACAGGGTGTCAGTTATGTCGTGCTGATGTCCATTCCAATATGGAGCGTTTTGAGGGCTGGATTTGCTGTGGGACATGCTTCTGCCTCAGAGTTGCGTTCATATACAGTAGACAGCTCACATGACAGTGTGGACTCATTAACAAATGCACACCGTTTCCCTAAGTGGTCAATATACCACCCTTTATTCTCACCCCTCTCTCTCTCTGTACATATGTAATAATTTGACCCCCCAGTATCAGGATGCATTAGAAATAAATCGGATGTTGATATTCATTCATCAGCCAACACTCCCCCCCCCAGAGAGGACGTATAGGGCCTTAGTCCTACTCCTCCTCCCAGCCCAAATCACACCTTGGAAAGCATGAGTGTCTATTTCAAACAAAGTGTTTTTAGACTGGGGGGGTATCAGGACGTATTAGGATGTTGATATTCATTCATCAGCCAACACTCCCCACTCACAGGTGACATACATGTTCATTGTCCTACAATCTAAACCAAAACATGGATACAGAATCATGGTTCTGTACACTGTACAGTGTACAGTAAAGTAGGTGTATGTTTTGTCCACCTTCTTTGTTTCTAGGAAATCCACTTGGAGTCACACTGTTATTGTGGATTATTTATTTAACTTTTCTTAAAAAAGAAAGAAAGAGAAAGAAGAAGACAAGCTCACTAGTTCATTCTTTGCATAATGAAGTATGATTGGGACAGAGTGGCTAATGTGCAAAGAGCATTTACAGTACATTTCGTTATACTTTAAAAACGTTTAAAGTAGAGCTGCTGCATTCTGAACTGGCTGCAGATAGATTCATTTTTATTAGAGAGAATACAGTAGTCAATGCATGAATAAAATACATTTTTAAGAGGATAAAATAATTTAGAATTCAGGTCATACTTCAGTCTATAGTTCTCTGAATCATACACGATGCCTAACAAGATGGAAAAGGAATGATCCGTGTCTTTCCGATCCATCTTTGGTCTGTTGGCTTTGATAGTCTCTCATGTTTTCTATTCCAATCATTTGTTCTTCTCTGGTGCTCTCGGGCTTCTCGTTTGAAAGGCAAGGCTTGCAACATCCAGTGCAATCCAGCCAACGTAATGCTCAGCTGTGTGTGTGTGTGTGTGTGTGTGTGTGTGTGTGTGTGTGTGTGTGTGTGTGTGTGTGTGTGTGTGTGTGTGTGTGTGTGTGTGTGTGTCACAGTGCGTGGCTGCACAGCATGGCCATTCAACTGTTACTATACAGTATATAGCCTTGGGGATGTTCATATTGTGCACTCTTGGGCCTGACTCACACCTTCGCAACAGATTGATGTATGCTTGTTGTATGTACTTATTGACTGATGCAAGCTCACAATGCATTTCCAATGGGAGTCACATGGTTTGACACAACATTGTTGTTGTATGAGGGGGTGGGGGATGGGGGGCAGTCGAAACACAGCCGAAAGCCGTACAACACCAAATGTTGTGTCAAACCATGTGACTTCCATTGGTAATGCATTGGGGGCAAGATGTAAACAAACCCTTTCTTTACATCTATAGCATGCATCAATGTTGTATGCTAGATGTGAAGGTGTGAGTGAAGCCTTGCTCAGCGCGCATCCCAACTCACTATAGCGAGTGCATGCGATGCGACGCATTGTGTGCTTGTAGATCGGCTATTTTCAAAATATGTTTATATGTTTGAAAACTTGAAATGAGACATTCTACATAATGAGTACCGGTACTTACTTTTGGTAAGTTAAGTACATTTTGATACCAATACTTTTACTCAAGTACATTCTGAATTCCAGACTTCTAACAGAGTATTTCTATATTGCAGTATTGATACTTTTACTCATGCGCAAAGGTATCCACACACATGCTTGGCTCACCTAGTATAGCGCGTAGGGTACCACTATCAAGCGATTCGCTCTTTATCACACTTTATAATAAAATATTCCTGCACACAGTCAGATATACTGAACAACATATAATATTAAATACAGTATTTTAATTATATATTATAATTATATTTAGGCTTCGATTATTAATTGGTTGGTAATCGCTGAATTGGTTATTTTTGACTCCACTAGAAATATTGCATGTTATTAAAAACAAGTATAATAGACCACTGAAGAACTATCCTTCTGTGGGTTCAGGTCCAGGAGTAAACGTTGTCACCCTAAAAGCAGAAAACACACACTGATCACATTGAATAAAGCTGCACCGTAGGAAAGAATCACACCCATGTGAACTGAGTGTTGCAACTCTCCCCCCCCCCCCCCCCCCCCCCCTCTCTCTCTCTCTCATTAGCAGGAAACAGTGCAACATCTATCTCTCTCTCTCTCTTTGTTTCTGGCACAACAGCGCCACTTTTGCCCCTACTGGTACTGGTATGTAAACATAGTCACATAGGTTGGGACGGATATTGCTGGTGGTTGCACCACTCCAAAAAAAACATCATCTCTGTTGGGTGGTGCAAATGCAAAAGTGGGTTTAGCTGTCCAGTCTGGGCCACTAACTTGAATAAAGTGGGTTTAGCTGTCCAGTCTGGGCCACTAACTTGAATAAAGTGGGTTTAGCTGTCCAGTCTGGGCCACTAACTTGAAGACAGTGGGTTTAGCTGTCCAGTCTGGGCCACTAACTTGAAGAAAGTGGGTTTAGCTGTCCAGTCTGGGCCACTAACTTGAAGAAAGTGGGTTTAGCTGTCCAGTCTGGGCCACTAACTTGAAGAAAGTGGGTTTAGCTGTCCAGTCTGGGCCACTAACTTGAAGAAAGTGGGTTTAGCTGTCCAGTCTGGGCCACTAACTTGAAGAAAGGTGAATTAATCTAGCACAGGGGTGCCCAAATTCATCCTTAGGGCCCCAAATCACACCTTAGAAAGCATGAGTTTTTTTGTGTCATATTTTGACAGCAGCAACTGCCTGTCATAATGTCTAAGTTTGGACAGTATTAAAGAGTGTTGCTGTGCACAAAAACGTTGGTAGCATTACAAATTAAATAAAAAAAAACCCTACTTATTCCATTCCTTCCCCCTATATTTCCCATTCTAAGTGCATTTGTCTTATATGTAACGACAGCTCCGCTATATTCCAAAGCCCCCTCAGGTACATTACATATTTATACTATTTTCAGCATCTATTTATTTTGACCAGTTATTTTGACAAGCTTTTTTTTTGGTCAACAAAATACAGGACCAAACTGTTTACATTTGACAGAAAAACCACAGAGGTCTGACCTCACTCCCTACCCCCCCCCCCCCCCCCCCACTAGCCAACAACAGAATAAAAAGGAATTTTGAGAACCGAACAGATGATCTTCTAAAAGATTATACAATTATATCGGCCTACAGAAAAAACTAAAACCTTAAAGATTATCTAGTACACAGCAAGCTTAAAGAAATCAACACACCAGCACGCCAGGGACCAGAATACTTCAAACCCAAACAATTAGTCAAAAATAGAACTACAAAACGCGTGTTAGAGATTAAACAACAAATAACAGCCAGAACCAGCAACTGCATTTACTTAATCACATGTGAAAAATGTGGTTTACAATATGTCGGAGAAACGGGTAAAACAATAAGAACCTCAACACGGATTTTCCTGGAGGCTTAAACATGTCTAAAATCAGATCTTGAACACAACAAAACTTAAACTCAGGATTAAACTGGAGAAATCTAAAAATGATTGGATCAGACTTCCTTCGGATACATGGCGAATGCAATTATTCCTTTCATTGTGCCTACACATGTTGCGACCTGCAGTCGCAATTAGGCACAGTGCACTGAAGTGTTTTAATTGCCCCCCCCCCCCAGCAAGCACGGTCAGGACCAGGACCTGGACCTGGACCTGGACCTGGACCTGGACCTGGACCTGGACCTGGAAAAAATAGTAACGTCTCTATTGGGGCCAAATCAAGTCAAACCAAGACTAGCCAGATCTGGCCCAGAATATCACCTGATTTCAACCAACATACATTCTGCCCACTAAGACAGACGTCCCTGGATGAATCAGAGAGAGTCCGATAGAGGCCAGATCAACTTAAGTCATATCATAACTAGTCGGATCTGGCCCAGAATAAGCGATATTATTTAAACTGGTGAAGACGTCCTGGAAATGACGTAAAGATCATCCCCATATGGGCTGTGATCTGGCCTAGTCCTGAACGTAAAGATCATCCCCATATGGGCTGTGATCTGGCCTAGTCCTGAACGTAAAGATCATCCCCATATGGGCTGTGATCTGGCCTAGTCCTGAACGTCACCGGAGGACGTCATCATAATGCCATCATGACGTCATTTGGCTTGCTGGGCTATATCTATCTTATCTACAAGCTCAAAGTGTGTCACAAGCTTGTGGATCTGCTTCTTTTGATGCTTTTGTGTGTCACTCACACTGTAGTATGAAGTAGGCCTGTAGGGCATTCATTTACCAAACAAATAAAATAACTAAAAGGTTAGAATATGGAGATAACTAAGAGGTTTCAGCCCGACAGCCACGTCCATCATGGTTCTACTGCAGCAGAATGGGCAGACAGGCCATCTGGAAGGGAGGTGGACGGTTCGACCCTCAGCTCACCCAATCAACGTGTTGGAAGTGTCCCTGAGCAAGACACTTAACCCCTCCTCCTCCTCCTCCTCCTCCTCTGTGCACTCATCAAAGCCATCTGAGCAACCATCTGCTGGATGAAGCTGTAAAAGTCACTTCACCTCCCCCCTGGGGACAATCAAATATTTCGCATTATGTATGAAAAGGAGTTAAATTAATGCTGGGTTTTGCTGTGTAGGCTACATATTGTGTGCCTCTGGAAATGCAAACGAGTTCCATGCATTAATTGATTTTCAAGCACTGACATCAAAGTCAAAGTCAATCTTTGCTAAATATAATGGGATTATGGGACATACCGTAAGCAAGTGACAAAACCACTGCTACTGTATATATGCCCTTTGGTGTGTCATGGGCCTACTGTAAATGATTTGTGTAGATGTTGGCATGAGCATATAGCCCTACAAAAATACTTTTAGTATTATTATTATTATTATTATAGTAAAATATATAACCAAACTCAGGCAAGGACACAATCTGTCACGCTTATCTGTTAGTCTTACGTTAAAAACATTAAAAGAATTAAAATGTTTCACCTATAATGACATGCCCAAAATAGGGACCTTACAGGCGTATGCAAAGGCTAAAAATGTAATTTAGATAGCATGTTCTATGTTATGTATGTAGACAGATGCCAGGTCATTATTGACTCGGCTGGCATCCTATAGTGTCCACAGTTTCAATGTACAGTTTATTGATTTTAGACTGACCGTTCTTGGTGGTCTATGCATTTGATGTATTACCTTGTGTTGTCCTCGCTCACTGCAAATCGCTCTGGATTAAGAGCGTCTGCTAAATGCCTCAATTGTAAATTGTAAAAACAGGTGTACAGTATATGGTATAGTAGTACAGTATAAGTAGCCTATGTGACACAGGCAGTGAACACACGTGCTACTGATGAATTTCACTTCACTCTCCCAGTGTGACAGTGCTGTGACAATCAGATAGACTGTACTGTACTGAGCCACACCAAGGCTGCACCTCCCCCCTGGGGGTGCCTCTGTCCCTGTTTTATGACAAGGACATAACCTCCTCTATACAGTCTGTCTGATCTCTCTGTGTGTGTGTGTGTGTGTGTGTGTGTGTGTGTGTGTGTGTGTGTGTGTGTGTGTGTGTGTGTGTGTGTGTGTGTGTGTGTGTGAGAGAGAGAGGGAGAGAGAGAGAACTTACCAACAACATCGCCAACACCACATCAATGCAACTCTCGGTTCGAACAAAATCGCTCGTCGTGCGATTGTGCTTTGAAAAAAGTCAACCACAAATATTTCAGATAAAATATCTGTGGTTGAAATACCATGAAGTTGAACCTTTTCCAAAGAGTTGAACTGCAGTTGGCGGTTCAACCCAGCTGTAACGACTGTACATGATGTATGTATGTATATACAGTATGGATTGAAAGTTTGTCACCCAATCGCCCATTCCCAACCACCCCCCCACCCCCTCCCCCAGATCCATTTGGATATTCTGGCAGTATGAGAGCAATACTCAGCCCCCCGCACATGCATACGCATATACACACGCACGCACACACACACACACACGGTCACACACACACACACACACACACACACACAGACACACACACAGACACACACACACACACGGTCCCACACACCCATTCTGACATTTGCTATTTGACCTCAGTGACATCTCATGTATCACTCCAGTTAGCCCTTACTGTAGACTACAGTACAGATCTGATGGTGACAATATGCCCCACAAGGCCCTCTTTTACCACATTAATCTTTCATTGCATGTCTGTGTGTCACCGGCTACAAACAGCCGATCTACAAATTCACAAGAGCTTGTACATTTAGCTGTTTTATCTTCAGTATAAAGTATAAACCACTTGCAGTGGTGGAAAAAGTACTCACATTTGTTGTTACTTAAGTAAAAGCATCAATACTACAATGTAGAAATATTCTCTTACAAGTAAAAGTCTGGAATTCAAATTTAGCTTGAGTAAAAGTACAAAATTATTGGTATCAAAATGTACATAAAGTACCTAAAGTAGAATTTTCATTCATTATTTATGCATGAATGTCCCATAATTTCAAATGTATAAAAAATCTTTTGAAAATCTAGTGGGTTTGGCAAAAGGGTCTTTCTGTGCGGAGTTTGCATGTTCTCCCCGTGTCCCCTAGGTCCTAGGATATACCTCAGATGTTCTCCCCGTGTCCCCTAGGTCCTAGGATATACCTCAGATGTTCTCCCCGTGTCCCCTAGGTCCTAGGATATACCTCAGATGTTCTCCCCATGTCCCCTAGGTCCTAGGATATACCTCAGATGTTCTCCCCGTGTCCCCTAGGTCCTAGGATATACCTCAGATGTTCTCCCGTGTCCCCTAGGTCCTAGGATATACCTCAGATGTTCTCCCCGTGTCCCCTAGGTCCTAGGATATACTTTAGATGTTCTCCCCGTGTCCCCTAGGTCCTAGGATATACCTCAGATGTTCTCCCCATGTCCCCTAGGTCCTAGGATATACCTCAGATGTTCTCCCCATGTCCCCTAGGTCCTAGGATATACTTTAGATGTTCTCCCCATGTCCCCTAGGTCCTAGGATATACCTCAGATGTTCTCCCGTGTCCCCTAGGTCCTAGGATATACCTCAGATGTTCTCCTGTGTGCCCTAGGTCCTAGGATATACCTCAGATGTTCTCCCCGTGTCCCCTAGGTCCTAGGATATACCTCATAAAAACATGCAGTAATCCTGGTCTCTAAACTACCTCCTCCTGGCCAGCCTTTAATGGAGGGAAAAGGAACTGGTTGGAAAAACGTGTTCCCTCCACGTGCTATGTCTGGCCAGGGAAACCCTCCCCTGTCAGGTGAAAAGCAGCAGCTTGGACTCCTCATGCATGTAAGGAAGCATGAGGTCAGTCCGTTGCTCTCCCCAGGTTGGCAGAGGGAGTGTAGCGCCCAGGATTACACTAGACAATTGACACTGCAGGGTGAAAAAAATTGATACAAAAATCGTGGGATAAATTTGTTTTTAAAAAGAAAAGAAAATGGCAGATCTACAAGGTCACACGCAAGTTTGTAAATCGTCTATTTTTAAATGGCCGAAAGAGTCGAAGTGGACAGGTTAATAATGCATGTTTTGTAATAATAATCAATCTACAAAGCAACTAGTAGTAACTAAAGCTGCAAAATATATGTAAAGGAGTAGAAATAAAGTATTGGAAATTGGAAATACTCAAGTAAAGTAAATATCTCAATTATACTTAAGTAGCCCTACAGTACTTAAATGTACAGTACGTAAATGTACTTTCCACCACTGTAAAACTAGACCCCTTCCCCCATCTCATATTTCCTTCTCCATGGCCAATAATTGAGCCCAGAGGAAAACTTAGATCCTACACACAAAACCAGAACAAATGGGGGCATCTGATTTGGCTAATATGTGAGCCTGAAATGCAATTATGATGTCATGAAAGCACTATGGCTTCCAGCGGTTAATGTGCACATTTCACATTGTGACATCTGAGCTCTGGTTCAGCTTGAATCATCGTTTAATATAGCTGGATCAATCTGCTCTGCAAAGCCACAGAATATCTGATCTGTTTTAGTATGAGGAACAGTGTATGACATTCATTCATTCTAGTTTGAGTGATGTATATGGGTTCAAACAGAGACAAGCTAGTGGTATTTAAGGTCTTGGTGGGGGGCGCGCTAAGTCATGGTAAGGTCTTGAATAAAAGTATGATTGCCTTATACATACAGTAAGTGTACAGTAAGTGTACAGTAAGTGTATAGATGGAAAAATATTTATATATCTATTTAGACTGCTATAGACATTTTTAGACAGCGAATATTGCAGCAATGTAATACCTCATACATCTTTGTCATTTAAATAACGTAGATATTCATACAAACTAATTGAGCTACACACAGTCACGCACGTTAAACACACACTAAACGTTAAACACGCATAATGTGTTTAAAGTTGATGTAAGTGATGTTTTTGTTAATAAAATAAAAGTCAAAGGCTCCATATTCCGATAGTAGGCCTAATCGTTGAGTGAATATATAGTGTCTGTTCAGTAATCCTTCTCTCCAGCTCTTTAGTAAACAGAACATTCATCATTCAGCAGGAGACAGAACCCCACAAAGATCATTTAACTTTAGCTTTGATGTGTGTTCCACTTCCGTGTGTGTGTGTGTGTGTGTGTGTGTGTGTGTGTGTGTGTGTGTGTGTGTGTGTGTGTGCGTGCGTGCGCGTGTGCGTGTGTGTGTGTGCTCATTTATTTGTTTCATCACTTCCCAATTGCACTTGTTTGTCCTCATTGGGCATATCCTGTATTGAATTATCTCTTGGTTGGACAAAAGAAAAAATAAATCCATAAATTAGCAAACAAGAAGTAGTGTAAACTGTAGATCTGCTATTTTCGCTAGCTTGGGTCCTGGGCAGACATCAAAACAATTAGTAGTGTAAACTGTAGATCTGCTATTTTCGCTAGCTTGGGTCCTGGGCAGACATCAGATTTCTCTTTTGGGTCATCGTGCTAAAATGTTTGGGAACCAGTGCTCTATAATATACTATAGCAATGACTACTATCGGTATACAGTACACAACTACTTACACTTACACTTAACACCCCCTTTAAGAACAAATAAAGCAAAGTAAAAAGAGTAAAAAGTCTAAAAATAGAACTGGAAACTGCCAATGTGAAAAAAATAAACCTGCTCGTCTGCCGCCACGGCGGATTTAAATTAAAAAAAAAGGCCCAGATGCCAAATTCAGTCTCCCCTCCCCCTCCCACCTCTCTCTGCTGCCCGGCCCAAAGATTAACGATTGACTGGGCAACATCTCGCTTCCAGGGGTATTTAGCCTAGCTACTGTACCACCAGAGCTCTGTGTGCGTGCAATATACTATATGCATACTGTAACGGTATGTATAGTGCAATACTGTATGCTTAATCAGTGTAACACATACAGTGGTAGTCCATACTCAAGTAAATACACAGTACGTTTTCTTTGTATATCAATGCATTGCTGTATTTAAAATGTAGAAAGAAAACAAATAATTAAAAACAATTTAATTTTTTTTCAAAAATAGCACATCTACAAGCTCACAACAGCTGTGCAAGCATCATGTAGACCTGCAATTTATTTATACCATTTGAAAACAGGGCTCAAGACAAGTAGTTAGTTACTGGTACACGTAGTGTTGTGTGTGTGTGTGTTTCCTGTTTGTTTAACGGCCGCCGGTGGTGATGAAATAAAAGGGGTGGGGGTGGAGGGGTGCTGCAAGAGCTACACATCTGGAAGTGGGTCATCTAGTTAGTATAATGCCAACCAACCAGGCAGCCGACCATGCCCACTGTCTGCCCTTCCTCCACCCGAAAAGAAAAAACGGACGGTGTGTGTGCAATGCCAGAAAGAATGCACTGTAAAATGTATTTTATTTATTAACTCTGAGCTTAGTCGGGTGGTTCTTTGATCCTGGGGGGGTCGGCAGTTAAATGTGTTAATATAGCACCACAATCGGCTTAACCACTTTCACTCACATTGGATATTTGAAAAAGAAATGTGAATATTGGAATATTTAACACAAATCTTGTATGTGATCCCTGACACAAATTATTTTCAGATGGGGGTCTGTGGTCAGATATTTATTCATTTGAGGGTCGTTGATATCACATATGTTTGAGAACCACAAAGAAAACGGGAAAGCATCAATTTAGAGTTTTGCGTTGACTGTTCAAAAATAGCAGACATACAAGCTCACAGCTCATCACTTCACTACATCTTTTTTTGGGGTGGGGGGGGGGGCACTTTCAGAGCGAGTTGATGAACTACACAAACATTCACAGCCAATCAACATCCGGCCGAATTTACAGGACGTCATGCTCCACATGTGTACACTGTACACTGTACACTGTACTGTACACGTCTTTATCATTGTCCGGACGACCCTATTTCTCTACTCTCAGAGGAAACCGGAGCGCTCGCCCCCAAAACACACTCGCCCCCCATTTTTTCCACGGACGGCTCAACCCCTCCAGCAGTTCTTGAATTTGTTTTACTGACTGATTAGGAATTAGGCTGGCCTAGTTTTACTCATGAGATTACGTTTAGGAACTAGGTTGGTTTTAGGCTCGCTTTACTGAGGTTATGTTTAGGAATAAGGTATAGGTTTGGGCATAGCTTTACTGAGGTTATGTTTAGGAATAAGGTTAGGTTTAGGAATAGTTTTACTGAGGTTAAGAGTAGTAATAAGGTTAGGTTTAGCCAGGCATAGTTTTACTGAGGTTAGGATACCTGATGGCACTGGCGACCATTCCGAGGTCGCCGGATTTGACCCAGGGAGAGCGTGTTTTGACCCAGGGAGAGCGTGTTTTGACCCAGGGAGAGCGTGTTTTGGGGCGAGCGTTGTATGAAATGAATTGTTGCACATTTTGTGGGACGTTGGGCTGAAGTGACAGGAGTAGTGATGCTACCGCGAAGAAAGATATTTCAAAGCAATGCACACATACGCGCGCGCAAACACACACACACACACACGCGCAACATACAAACACACGCACGCACACACACACACACACACACACACCCACACTGACACACACCGGGAGAGAGAGTAGATTAAACCTCAACTTTTATATGTTTTATTTCATGGGAACAATTACTTTGTGATTCCCCTCAGTTGTAATAAAAAGGCACAATGAATGCATTTCTGGCCGGGGCGGTACTTGGATTGCATGATAACAACTTTATTGATTGTGAGGTGCGAGCGATGCCGTCGCCACGGACAGTGTTCGGAGAGACGAGATGAGGTAAAAACCATGGAGAACACACATATAGACAGAGAGGTGGACAGACAGAGGTCTTCTTGACATAAAGCTGCACATTGACCGCATAGGAGGGCCCCTGAGATGGAGTGATTCAGAAAAACAAACAGGATGGAAGACTTGTGTTTACACTCCGGACGTTCGGCACTGTGCTGCACAACGAAGTATAAATGGGCTCCATGCACACACGCCATTTTGGAAAGAACTGGGGCCCCTTCCCTACTTCCTTCACAGGTGTTACCGATGATACCAATGAAGACTTTTTAGTCTGCTCTGAAGGAGGCTCTGCCGAAACGCGTCAGCGTTCTCAAATAAACATGAGATCTTGCATCTTTTATTTTGGAGTGCCGCTTTTTCCATTTAGTTGGTTTATGAGTTAAGTTATTTTCAAATCTGAGCACCGACTGCCTTAAACAAAGAGCAGTTTCAAGAGGAAGCGCACTTTTTTTTTTTTTTTCGATACTACTGAAGGCTCTGTTCCATTCTGGTCAAACAGAGTCAGGGTGCTACAATGGATCTCAAAGTGTCCTTGAGCGGGTTCCAAATGGCCCCGTACAGGTGTGTACGGGTCCATGTGGTTCCATTTGTACACTCTCAGAGTTATGGGGGTCCTTCAAATTAAAAAGTTTGAGAACCACGGCACACTAAATGCAACAGAGCCTTAATTAGTATCATCAGTAACACCTGTGAAGGAAATAGGGAAGCGGCCTGGAAGTAGGAAGAGTTATTCTGTGTGCATATAGAGCCCATTTACCTAAAGCCCATATGGGTAACCGCAGTGCTCAATACCCAATAGGCCTACCAGTGTCTTTCCCGCTTTGTGTTATTGTTGGGGTACATTTTCGCGGGAAAATAGCAGACCGACAAGCTCACGTTAGTTTTTAGTTTTTTAACCCATTTTGACCTGAGATCAGATTCTAAAAATGTCTTGTACATCCTGACAGTTTTCTGAAAAGGCGATTTTTCAAAAGCAGACCTACGCGTCGGATCTGCTCTTCTCTTGTGAAAGCCCAGTAAGGATGCTGGGGTTTATTTAAGTGGTTAAATCAGGCTTCGGTTTTGTCACTATACTGTGAGGTTGTTGAAACCATAGACATACATAGACATAGCACTGGCCACAGGGATTGTACGTCCATGTCGCCGCCATATTGGTAGGGCCAACTTGCCTGTACGTCCACTCACTGCAAGAGATATGCCGGAGTCATATAATAAATACCTGAGACTAAAACTTTGTTCCTGTTTCATAGCCATTATTACTGTAACTAATTAACCCATTCTGACCTGAGATCAGATTCTAAAAGTGTCTTCTACATCCTGACAGTTTTCTGAAAAAGCTATGTTTCTATGTCAGTCGTAGCAAAGTTGCAAAATTGCTAAAAATTGCAAAAACATTGCAAAAATAAAATTGTGGAAGAAGGGACATCCGCACACTGCCACTTGCTAGTTCAGAGCAATTTTATTAATTGAGCAACGTTTCGGTCTTGCGACCTTCCTAAGCCTGAGGAAGGTCGCAAGACCGAAAAATTAATAAAATTGCTCTGAACTAGCAAGTGGCAGTGTGCGGATGTCCCTTCTTCCGCATTGTATACTCTTTGTCATCATCGCACCTGCTCAAAATTGCCTGACGGGTGTGCGGAAGTCTTCTCTCTATAAAAAGAAAATTGCAAAATACAAATTTGCAAAATTGCAAAAAAATTTGCAAAAGAAATTGCAAAATTGCAACACCAACTACTACCCGCCCAAAATGGGTTAAGATATTTTGTTGTGAAAACTGACATTTAATATAACTAAGTACCCTGTATCATAGCATAACTACACGCCTGACGTTTGTAGCAAACCAAACCACTTGAAAATCGGTTGGAAATTCAGCAAGTTATGATGAACAACCGTCCTGCTTCAATGCACATTCAGTACACGGGGCATACATGCATTAGGACGCATGGCTCGCTCCGACCCGTACGTGCCGACACATCGATCCAGTGAACAGCAGTGGCCAATGCTGTATCTATCCATGTGTATATACTGTATATTATGGTTGAAACCACTGGCTGGCTGTAGAGTCCTGAATGCAACCACATGCACACTAACGTGTGAAGGAAAGAAACAGTACTTTTTAGACTCCACCATACCAATAGCCTCTTACAGGTGCAATTTTATTGCACGAACATGTGAACTTCAAATGCCTTTGAAATGACTTGGCTTGAATTAAAGGGGAACCATTGCCCATTTTCAACCTGAACCCCCATTTTCTGACATGACATCAATAATAAAGTGTGGCAATATATATATATTTATTTATTTTGTCTTTGGTGTATTTCACTGCGACATGTGATGTGATGTTCACGTCATCGAGCATCATTGACATGACATGAAAGGACACATTTAGGGGCTTTTCACAGGGAGAGATTGACGCGGAACGCAATTAATTTCCAACGAGAGGCAATTGGGAGCAATCTGACAGGCTTAACCCATTCTGACCTGAGATCAGATTTAAAAAAAAATCTTCTACATCCTGAAAGTTTTCTGAAAAAGCTATGTTTCTATGTCAGTCGTTCTTCGATTTTTCAAAAATAGCAGACCTACAAGCTCGTAGCGCGCCACTCGGTGGCACGCTATGAGCTTGTAGATCTGCTATTTTTCAATAGCTATAAGGCATAACATAATGCTAACACCAAAAGGGGTTCCCGCCCAAAAGCGACTAGCGGGCGCATTCCTGTGAAACTCTCGAGTTTGTGCTTGTCTCACACGCACGCGGCCGCCCGATGTCGGAGTTGAAATGTCTTGAACTCTCTTTTTGTGCGACATGTAGAATACACAGAAGACATAACAAAGCTA
This sequence comes from Protomyctophum parallelum, assembly GCF_964188405.1. NCBI lineage: Eukaryota > Metazoa > Chordata > Actinopteri > Myctophiformes > Myctophidae > Protomyctophum > Protomyctophum parallelum. Next base: position 11,647,267 of record NC_139713.1, read on the forward strand.
TTTTTGTCACCCTCGTATTAAGCTCTCCTCACACAATCTCCTAAAGGGATTTAGGTTGAAAATGGGCCACGGTTTCCATTAACTGTTCTCTATAATGACCAAATGACAATTCCAGAACATTATAATGATAATATCATGGTTTAATATCATGAAAATGTCTTGGTTTGACCCAGTGGTGGAAAGTAACTAAGTGCATTTACTCAAGTACTGTATACTCGAGTATACTGTTACTGTACAACTTTTACTTTTACTTTACTTGATTTTCTTTTTGAAAACTTTGCAGATTTAGATGATTATTGCAAAAACATATTATTTACAAATTAATTCAAAAACAGCTGTTCTGCAAGCTTGCAGATGTGCTATTTTCAAAACATTGTGACAATCTGAGTGCTCTCACTTTGGAACGGCGAGTACATTTTAATGCCCATACCTCTGTAACTTTAGTAACAGAAGTAACATTTTTGAATACAGGAATTTCACTTCCCAAAATTCGGAGTACTTCTTCCACCACTGGTATGACCTAGGACTCTTTAAGGCCTAGTTCCAATAGGCTCTATGCACACAGAATAACTCTTCCTACTTCCAGGCCGCTTCCTTACTTCCTTCACAGGTGTCACCGATGATACTAATTAAGGGTCTGTTATGCACAATAGCCGCACCCTGACTCTGGTTTGACTAGAATGGAACCGAGCCTTCATTAGTATCATCTGTAACACCTGTGAAGTAGGGAAGTGGCCCAAATACTATCCAAAATGGCGTGGACATAGATCGTCAGCTGACAGAGCAGAGAAATGTATTCGACTACAATTCAGCGAAGGCTTGTGGAGCAGCCAGGCATTCCTCTGTGGAATGACTTCTTCTGTCCTACACAACCAACGCGTCCACTCCCAACAAGCACCAGCAGTCTGGAGGAGAAGAGACAGACGGCCTATACTGCATTGCACTTCGTTTAAGGCAAAAAACAAACAAACAAACAAACAAACAAAAAGTTTGCAGTTGGGAAGCAATGTAAACTTAAGGCAGCATGGAGTGAATGTCTTGCATGTTTTACAAAAAGAAAAGTATTAAAAAACGACGTCATCAAACACGATGCGTATTGCCTCGTGTGGAGCACATCCAAGTAGTAGTGCTTTTTTCCTCCTCTTCTTCTTCTTCTTCTTCACAACAACAGCAAACGGAAACAAAGGTAAATGCACTCTCTCCCAGCCCATAAATAATAAAATTGCGACTCGTACCTAAACGCAAACTTTGTGCATGTACATGTATGAACCATGTACAATAGGTACTGTACATAGACATGGTCATATATAAATACTTCAAATTGTTCTTAAATGCAGCAACACTCCCTAATTGCAGGATACCTCGATCCCCCCCCCCCAAAAAAATAACAATAATATATAATAAAATAAAAACATAAATCATAGTCTCTATTCTTCATTTTTGCAATACTTTAGCACAGTGAGGCCCGACCCAATTTGAAGGTAGAATGGTTGCAGTTTGTTTACTCCAGTTATTCTCCAGTTCCACTCCTGGTTTCACATCTCTCTCTTCAGCCAGAGTTATACTCAGCCACGCGTCGGGGTGTCGCAGATCGGAGGGAAAAAAAAGCCAAGCTCACACTGCGTCCCGACGTCTTCGGTACGCAACATATCGCACGTGACACAATCACGCACGTCGAGCCCTTTACTCTCTCCATGGCTTTTCCATAATGCAGAAGAGAGCAGTGAGAGAAACTCAGAGGCAAAACATGAAAAGGAAGGAATATAAAAAAAAGGAAGCAGGTAAAGGAAAAGAGTAACAAGGTGAAAAAAGAAGAACGACAGAAAAGATATTAAAAATAATAATAATAATAAATCCGCGAGGCTGATACCGTCGAGGTATCCAAGGCCAGTCTGGTCAGTTTGAATCAGTCACATAATAATAATAATAATTAGAAGAACAATATGTAATTTAGGTTCGGGTCAGTATTTGGGCGGGATGACGACCATGGCGTCGCCGATCTTTGGCCGCCACATCAGCACCTGGGCGTCGTTGGCGTTGGGCTTGACCATGGCGTTGGGGGGGATGGGCTCATTCTTGCCCAGGATCCGGGGCTGATCCTGGGCCAGTGGCTCGCGCAACGCGGCCCGTTGGCCCAGCGGCCGCTGCGGGTCCACCTGCATGGGCACACGTCTGAGATCAGATTCTAAAAATGTCTTCTACATCCTGACAGTTTTCTGAAAAAGCTATGTTTCTGTGTCAGTGGTTCTTCGATTTTTCAAAAATAGCAGACCTACAAGCTCGTAGCGCGCCACTCGGTGGCGCGCTATGAGCTTGTAGATCTGCTATTTTTCAATAGCTAAAGCATAACGTAATGCTAACACCAAAAGGGGTTCCCGCCCAGAATGGGTTAATATAATTAGACGAAAACTAACGAAATGACGAAAACTACCATAAAAGAACTAACACGTTAACTACAGTAACTGTACTGTACTGTACTGTACTGTACTGTACTGTACTGTACTGTACTGTACTGTACTGTACTGTACTGTACACAAGTTGCATGGTGACCCATTGGTGTGGTTTGGGCTTAAAAAACTAAAAGCTAACTGAATTAGAAAAAAACAAATGTCAAAAAGAAATAAAACTAAACTATAATGGGAGGGAAAACCAATGTAAAAACTAATTGTACCGACCTGGATGTGCAGCTGCATCCTCCAGCGAACCGTCTGCAGCACCAGTGTCTCGGCGCTGGCCTGGTTGATGGCCACCAGCCACGTGGTGAAGCTCTGGTCGCGGCGGATGCTGCTCAGCTGCGGCACGTTGCTGTCGCTGACGGGCACGCCCCACGTCACGCTGGGGTAGAAGTTGTCGTTCATGCTCACAGTGAAGCGCGAGTCCTTCTTGGTGGGGCCGACCACGGTGCAGGTCTCCGTGGTGTTGCCGTACCACGGGTAGTTGACGCCGTCCGAGTCGCTGATGGCCAGGATCTTGCCGTCGCGCAGGTCCGGAAGCTCCCAGCTCGACCTGGTGGTGGGGAGGACGGCAAGGAGTCAGAAGGTGAGGCTTTGCGCAACAATACAAACATTTAAATCTACAGTGTGAAATTCTCAGGGTTAACATTACTGTCCCAAAGGGTCTAAATTATGACCCGCCTTCACTAAAGCCTTAAAATAAGCAGATTAGCAGAAAATGTATTTTGTATGAAGAAACGACACATTCATCACAAACTTGAAGTTATCAAGAATATGTGCTTTTGTTTTGTTTTGTTTTGTCCAAACAAAGCCTGTATTTATTCAGTGAACGCCACTCATTTTTATTAAAACGACCCTGGCTCAAATTAATTTATCATTTCTGATTGTAAATATAAAACTGCCTTTAGATACTGCCATGGGTGGATGGACGGATAGACAGACAGACAGACAGACAGATCTGAGTAAAAATGGGTAAAATGAAACTGCTTAGAACATTGTTAAGACACCGGAGAGCCAGCTAGGGAACCGTGTAACGCTCCGGTCTGTCTATCGATTTCGACAGCGGCAGGACTCGCAAGAGATGACCTTTCCTGTGCTGAAGTTGTGCGATCAGCAGAATGGAGGAGAAAACGGTGAGATCACATGACATGCCTCCTGCCTGGTCTGAGGCTGCACCGCAATGTATGCATTCAACCGGGTTCAGGGCAGCACACACACACACGCACATGCACGCGCGCACACGTGCACACACGCACAGTAGCCAATCCTCAGAGGCCATTAAGACCTGAGGATGCCTTCTAAGTCTGTGGATCTTAAACTGTTTTGTAATTCAAAATTATTTGACATTTTCAGGGTTTTTCATGTTCAAAATGTTCAGATATATCGGGTGTACAAGCTCGCAGCCAATGCTAAAATCTTAAAATGACACGGGTGCTTTCCTGGTTTCAATGGGTAAATTAAACTCAGAGTGTAAATGTAACCAAATGGAGTTCAAATATGGATACTGTCAATTGATAAGCATGATAATAACTAGCCTTTTACGTACATATATACGTGTGCATTTGTATTCTGGAGAGTGACTTTGTCTAGTTCTGAATCAATCCCTTTTTGTCTGTATTTTCTGTCTCTTTTTAAATGCTGACCATCAGGGCTGATCTCCAAAATGTCCTATGCAGTCTTCAAATGGCATATAAAGTATATTCTAGTATATTGTCTAGTTAGTTCTGAATCTTGTTCATACATATAGGTTTGTCTGAAGCATTATCTTGACAGCGTGCCAATCACGACTCCCACCTGGCAAGCACCAGATTCTGCCGCAGAATACGCTAAATTATTCATCAATCATGAACACCTAAAATTTGATATAAATCATTCAGTTCTTCAATCAATTTTACAAAATACCCAACCAACATGAGCTCTCTTTTTCTCTCTCTCTCTCTCTCTCTCTCTCTCTCTCTCTCTCTCTCTCCGCCCCCTCTCCCTCATTCAAATGTAAAGAGCATCTCCCCAGTCCTTTTGCTGCTGATCAAACCCCACTGGGAGGAACTCATTAGAATAACTTCCATGGAAAGAAAAGCAACCTCAACCAAACCCTATAACGAGAAAACAAGAACGTGTATCAAAAATATAACCGTCTAACACAGAATGTAGCCCTGACAGTGTGCAAATGTAACCAAATGTACCCGTAAAGGTCCATTCGCTTACATTTAGTGCTCAATTAACAAAACAATGAGTAGTGACTGAGTAGTATAATATGAACTGACTAAAGCCTAGTTCATACTTGACAAGTAAATGATGATTTCTCTCACCCTCAGCTTGTATGTAGATGTGTGTATGATAATTATGATTACCTGCATACTACATAATGCACTTAACATAACAAAAGCATTGAATAGTACCATTCAAAGGATATGCTCTCCTATGAGAGAGAATATTTCGATTTTAAGCCCAAACCACACTGGTAGGGACTCCTAGAAATGTGTCAGAATAATGTTAAATCTGGGAATAAGTTTCTTACCAAGAAATTTCTTCACCAATGTGTTTTGTAAAGGTGTCTACTAACATATGCCACATTGGTTTCTATTCAACCACCCTAGGGAACTTTAGGGGATTTACAACCAATATAAGCATTCGTTTTGCACAAAAAACACTCATTGGGCTAAAAACTACCATAGCCGCTGCATGTGGCCATAGCCACAAAATGTGATTGAATTGTCATGTTTTTCCGTCTACAAGAAAATTCTTCGCCAAAATTAGCCTATGCTAAAAAATATGGACAAAGCGTTCTTCGGGTCTGATATGGACGTAAGATGAAGCCAGTCAGTCCTTGAATTGTAAATCTCCATCTTTCTAGATCCGTTTGGGCCCAGCTGGCCATTGGCTGGCCCAGACAACGAGGTGGGACTTCCCCCCTTCTTCTTCGTTGGTTTTTATTTTGACTCGAACGCGGGGTGGCTCCCGATCATAGACTGTAACGGTAGCCACGCCCCTCAGAACATACGCGACTTTATGGTCATTTATTTTATAAATGGGACCATAATTTTCCAAGAAGAATATTATGAGAAATGAGACTTTAAACTAGTGACTGGAAACAGAACATATTCATGACCATGTTTATTAAGGTAATACAGTCTAGGTGAAGTTGGGCCCAAATACATGGACCTCTATGGAGCTTGGGGTTTTTTGGGCCCAATGACAGCGCCACAACAGGCCATTATATGAACTTTCAGGAAGTCCCGATTTCCTTAGTGGATTCACAAAATATCTGTCTGACTGCCCCTCTGTGTGGCATACTGGCACTGTGAACAAAAAGAAAAACAAGTGTTTCTTATTTTACCAGTGTGCAGACCGTAGTTGTATTTATGTTGTTTGTCTTGCACCTATAGGAATTCAAGTGGATTCAGGGATTCAGGGAGACAGACCCTCGTTAATAACTGTGAATGTATAAGAGTGGAGGTACTCTGACACTGAGATGGAAGGTTGGCCTAGAGATAGGGCATGTTATTCACTGCATCCTTGAGCCTTTGTGTGTGTGTGTGTGTGTGTGTTTGTGTGTGTGTGTGTGAGAGAGAGTGTGCGTGAGTGTACATGACATGTGTTTGTGTTGTGAGTGTGTGCGTGTATGAGTGCGTGTGCCTGTGGATGTGTTCCAAATTCACTCATACACAAACACACATACAACCTTCTGACAACAAAGCTGCTCTATTTAACCACTGCGTCATTTTTTATTTTAGCGTTGGCTATTCAAAAATAGCAGATTTACAAGCTCAATGCGTGTCACTTTGTGCCACGTTAAGAGCTTGTACATCTGCTATTTTCACCAAATCTTGTTGAAGGTCAATGCTCCCCCCAGAATATGGACGCTGCAGTTCAAGTGATTAAAGGACCACTTTCCGAGGCTACTTTTCAACCTATCTTCATATAATAGGTCTTCACTACTATTAGAGGCAAAGCACAGCTATCTGACAGACCACAATGGGGACAAGCTAAAGGAAGTGACTGCTGCTCGTGTTGCTCTTGAATCCATGTCTTAAATCTGCCAAACAACGCATATATGAATCAGGGGATAAACCTGGTGAATATTTGTCCCATTTGGCTAAAAAAAGGGAGAATAGGTCTTCACTAATAATCATGATAGAAATGGAGTCTCATAGGAGGGCTGTGGGCAGTTCAGAAACCCGTCCACCAGTGACATCATCCTTAGGCAGATATATTTTTAACAAGATTTTTTTACAAAGATGTTTAGATTCATCAACGATGGCTTCCATTTTTGCATTGCAACTTTTCAGGACTAGAAAGCCTGCAGTTTCTATTAGCTTGGATTCCCCGTCGATGATGTCACTGGTGGACGGGTTTCTGAACTGCCCACAGCCCTCCTATGAGACACAGACTGAGTAGAAAAAAATGGTGCCATTTTATCATTATTAGTTAGTGAGGACCTATTATATGAAGATAGGTTGAAAAGTGGTTAAGTGGTCCATTAAGAGTGGAGGAACGCGCGCGCGCGCGTGTGTGTGAGAGAGAGAGAGAGAGAGAGAGAGAGAGAGAGAGAGAGAGACACACACACAGACAGACACAGAGAGAAGGGAACTCAGTGTTTATGGTGTGTTTTGAAGTCAGGACACGTATTCAGAGCCAACTGACAAATCATCCACAGAAACAACCTGAGCCATTCTGTCCAATTACACTTATTATTACAGCTTCCTGAAAGTTTACTTCATTTAAATAACTGGCATTACGTCCGTGGGATGAGAGTGTCCCAGCAGAGATAGCAGCACTCTCGTCTTGTATCCAACTGTAAAAAAAAATCCCCCGTAATCATTCATGTACGTATTTATTTTCCTCCAATTTAGTCTTTAGGCCACGTCCCCACACTTGCACCAGCTCAGTGGCCTTGTGGTTGGAGTGTCCGCCTTGAAACTGGGAGGTTGGGGTTTGATCCCCGGGTCATACCAAAGAATGAGCAATCGCGCCTGTCGCAGACAGGCAGAGCAAGTTCAGTCAGGAAACTGGGCTGCCTCAGCATCACGTTCTCATTCACATGATTCACTTCATCCAATTGCACACTCTTCATACCGGCTATTTCAACTGGAAGTTTGCACTGCTCAATCTTCTTGCTTACTTGCTGCTGCACACACCTGCTGCTGCCTGCTTAAACTTTTGCTGCTCACCCTCCTCCACCCCAGCTACCACCTGTCGTTTTGGATCTGCTGTTTAGGTACAGGTGATACAGGTCCCTATGGTTGGGAGTTTGGGACTGATGTGCTTGATCTCAGTACCTAAAAAGCAGATCCAATTCATTGCCAAATCATAATAAATATATTGCTCATTTTATATTCAATAAATATATATGAGTTGTCCTAACTGAACTATAAAAATGGAACCCAATGCCTCCCTGCTAGGCACTCTGCATCAAGGGTTGTATTGGGGACCGGGCTAAGTCCCTGCGATATTCTAGCGTCATGTCCAGGGGGTGTACTTGTACATCAAACTGCCTCACGCAGCACACTACAGATACAGGAGATAGGCTCCTGCCTTATATGGGCCTCGTGGCTCCTGCCCTATGGGCCTCGTGGCTCCTGCCCTATGGGCCTCGTGGCTCCTGCCCTATGGGCCTCGTGGCTCCTGCCCTATATGGGCCTCGTGGCTCCTGCCCTATGGGCCTTGTGGCCCTATGGGCCTCGTGGCTCCTGCCCTATATGGGCCTCGTGGCTCCTGCCCTGTGGGCCTCGTGGCTCCTGCCCTATGGGCCTCGTGGCTCCTGCCCTATGGGCCTCGTGGCTCCTGCCCTATGGGCCTCGTGGCTCCTGCCCTATGGGCCTCGTGGCTCCTGCCCTATATGGGCCTCGTGGCTCCTGCCCTATGGGCCTTGTGGCCCTATGGGCCTCGTGGCTCCTGCCCTATATGGGCCTCGTGGCTCCTGCCCTGTGGGCCTCGTGGCTCCTGCCCTATGGGCCTCGTGGCTCCTGCCCTATGGGCCTCGTGGCTCCTGCCCTGTGGGCCTCGTGGCTCCTGCCCTATGGGCCTCGTGGCTCCTGCCCTATGGGCCTCGTGGCTCCTGCCCTATGGGCCTCGTGGCTCCTGCCCTGTGGGCCTCGTGGCTCCTGCCCTATATGGGCCTCGTGGCTCCTGCCCTATGGGCCTCGTGGCTCCTGCCCTATGGGCCTCGTGGCTCCTGCCATATATGGGCCTTATGGCTCCTGCCCTATGGGCCTCGTGGTTCCTGCCCTATATGGGCCTCGTGGCTCCTGCCCTATGGGCCTCGTGGCTCCTGCCCTATATGGGCCTCATGGCTCCTGCCCTATATGGGCCTCGTGGCTCCTGCCCTATATGGGCCTCGTGGCTCCTGCCCTATGGGCCTCGTGGCTCCTGCCCTATATGGGCCTCATGGCTCCTGCCCTATGGGCCTCGTGGTTCCTGCCCTATATGGGCCTCGTGGCTCCTGCCCTATATGGGCCTCGTGGTTCCTGCCCTATGGGCCTCGTGGCTCCTGCCCTGTGGGCCTCGTGGCTCCTGCCCTGTGGGCCTCGTGGCTCCTGCCCTGTGGGCCTCGTGGCTCCTGCCCTATATGGGCCTCGTGGCTCCTGCCCTGTGGGCCTCGTGGCTCCTGCCCTGTGGGCCTCGTGGCTCGGCAAGGCTTACTTTACTTTTTCCCACACTCGCACCTTGCCGCTGCCGGATGGACACGTATGTCCAAAACCATTACGTTCCAGGAATTGGAAAAAGGAACCTGTGTTCCAAATGTTCCAATGTAGTTTAGTATTTAGTCACAAGCTCTTGTTAATACTTTTCATTGGTTAAATATTTCTTATAAAGCACACGTAGCCGATCTACAAACTCACAACGTGTCACATTTCGACACGTTGTGAGCTTGCAGATACAGTAGGCAATTTTTGTTTCTTTTGTGTCACACTGTAGTAGGATGAAGTAGGGCGTTAAGTTACGAAACAAAACCATAACAAGTTGAAATATGGATATACAAGGTTTCTGTCTGGCAGCAACGATGACTTCCCTGACTCTGATAACCACATGAACCCTAGAGTCTCTATTATGTCATTATAGGCAAACAAAATAGCAGTATTTGGATGGAGTAGCAACAAGGTGTTGCACTGTGCCGACAATATAAATCATAATGGGAATTTTTGAGAACATCAGCTGTAGACAATACTGGACATAGTGTAGACTATGGAAGGGTTTGTGATTTTGTCCGACAATTTCGCGGGCAGGCAAGCATTGTTATCATTCAAAACGAAATGTCTGAAATCTGAACAATATTAAGACTGCTACTATACTATCATTTTCTTTAGGCCGAAGATCCTAAAACACCGGTTTTCTTTTTCTAGGATTCAATACCATGAGAGACATACAGTATGTCCAATTGTAGCTGGAAATATTATATACAAGATACATTTAGAAATGTGGTTCTTTCTCTCTCTCTCTCTCTCTCTCTCTCTCTCTCTCTCTCTCTCTTTCTCTCTCTCTCTCTCTCTTTCTCTCTCTCTCTTTCTCTCTCTCTCTCTCTCTCTCTCTCTCTCTCTCTCTCTCTCTCAGTTTTCCTATCTCACTCTCATAAATAGACACAGCTAGACTGGGGTGGGGGTGTTGGGAGGGAACAGTGTGTGTAATCTTTGATGTGCAGCCCTGTGACATCTTCTGTTGCAATGGATGTAGATAAGGTGTATTTTGGACATGCATCAACTTGTGGTCGCCCACTACAGGATGTATGGCATTCTTTAACATGAGTACAAATTGCACACACCACCATCTGTCAAGTTTCACACATCATCACATCCAACACCACAATTTGTATAGTATAGTTTGTATTACGAGAGACCATGTCAGGGTAAGTCAGGGTTTCTTTGCATGGTAATTGGAAAACAGTGCTGGGTGACCTCGTAGACAATTAGGACACTATAGGAAGGCACTTGACAATGGAGTTGTTTTGATCTTTTCTATAGGGCAGGCAGCCGTTTGAAAAGGTTAGCACTGCCATTCCGTAACTGTATTTAGTGAATAAAACGTTATTTTGTCCAATCTAACTGTGGTGGTTAACCTTCTCTTCTATTGAGACATGCATACCCTGTGGACAGGTGGGTCCATTAGTGCTAGCCTGGTGGAAATGTATCTTTTCAGGCTCTACATCACCTGCTGCCTGTACTGAAGATAATGCATCACGTCGGTGTGATCCATAGTGTTGAAATTATAACTTCAGATTTTAAAGCCAGAGACATTAATGTTAGACTATTGAGTTCAATACTTAATAAGAAAACAAGATATTGATCATATAACATTGGGCTGATTTTGAAGTAAACTAGCGAACACACACAATACTATTTCGTGGCCTCGAAATACTATCTCGTGCCCAATGCCCACGAATTTACTTGAATTCGAGGCCACAAAATACTATTTTAAGGCCACAAGTTATTATATATTTTTTCTCTCAATGGCCACTCCGGGGCTCTGTAAGAAGTACATTTAAAAACATAAACATATATATTTAATATATCAACAAATTGGTTAACCAGTACCACTTAAGCATTAAGATATACTTCTGTCGCTCAACGGTGTCATGGAAACAAGTGAAATGAGCAGATATAAGAGGTCACAAGGCAACGCATTGTGAGCTTGTAGATCAGCAATTTTTTTACCCTTTTTTCTCCCCAATTTAGTCGTTATGCCAATTCACCCTTTGTCAAGCCCATGGTTGTGCTCTTCGCACTGATTGGTTGTTGTTTCGTGGTTGACAAAAATCCTTTCTCTCCATCCACTACCGTCTACCATTGAAATAACGTGTTTTTCAGTTGCTTCGTATTGATATTCTGTGCGTTCAATTCTCATTTTAAACTTGGTGTCAGTAAAAAGGAACATCACAGGCGCAGCATGGTGACTGCAGGGCATCATGTTTGTTTTTAGTTTTTTCCAAAAATGATGTTATATCAAATTCACCATAAACAAGGTGGAACCAGGGCGGAACAAGTCAGAAAGAGCCTGCTGGTTAGTCAGTCAGGGACCAATCAGAAGTCTGACAAAGGGTGAATTGATTCCTCCCCACAAACATTTCTGTGTTCACTGCTGTTGTATCCTACTACTGAAGCCCCCACCGGGAGGACGTAGAGCCTTCATTCTACTCCTCTCGCTCACCACCACACCCTGCTAACAGGTGTCGCCCCCTCCCGTAGGATTACTAGCCGTGACTATTGTCACCCTCCCCGCCCGGCTTCCCTACTCTGAACATGGGCCAATTGTGTTCGTGTAGGGGTGGCAGTGGATCAGGGGTAGAGCGGCCGGACGGGAACCGTGAGGTTACCAGTTAGATCCCGGGCTCCACCTGAGTTAGTGTCGAGGGTGTCCTTGAGCAAGACGCTGAACCCCTAATTGCTCCCGATGTGCAGGTTGGTGTGTGAATGGGTGAATGTAATGCACAATCTATGTAAAGCGCCTTGGATAAAGGCGCTATAGACAAGCCAGATGCACCACAGTGGATTCGAACCCACAACCTCCGCGGTGGATGGGCAGGCACTTTATTCACTATTTGTTTATTTATTTATTTTAAGTTTGGAAGGTTTTCACCTTTCACCTCTATTCCCAAAATGGGAATAGATTATTAATAGATTATTTTGTTTTTATAATCGGTTAAATTGATTAGTTTGATTAACTGTTGACGCCCTTCCTACAAATGATATGCCTGTCACCAATAGGACAGGTCACCAATCAAATCAAAAGTCACCTGATGGCTACTGATTGCGCTCTAAGCCAGGGTCACTCTCCACTTTGACCAAGGATATGCTTCTACGCCCACCAGCGGAGTGATTTCTATTCAAGCTCACAGAGCTTGTAGATATTTTTAGCCAAGAGATTGGTGGTAGAGGGGGGAAATGAGGGTATTACATATAATAGACCCCTGGGGACCCCAATCAACAAATAATTTAGGGTTTACGTGGATAAACGCCAAAATGTATTCTGTTCCTTGATTCTACAGTCAAAGCACACGAATACACCAACTTATTTTATTTTTATTTGTATAAACCTACAGTACCAACCTGTAGTATAGCTATGTCTACCAATGAAGGAGACAGTATTCTAGCTTGGCCTTCAGTGACTGTTTGGATTGCTTCAAGGATTAGCTCTAAAAGAAAGACATAATACAAGGTGGGGTGGGTGGGTAGGCACTGGGATATCAACAATGTATTAAAAAGAAAGACCAAGAGATGTCACACTAATTGTGACAGGACCACACAATGGTTGCTTTGACAGTTTCAGGGTGTTATGTTTTTTACTCTCTTCTGAGTTACATATAGCCTACTGTAGACAGTGTATACTGTAATGCAATGACTGCATATAACCCTGGCATCCCTCTTTTGGGCACACTTTCATAATGTTAAAAACATACACTTTAAAAAGAAATTATAGCCCATCTACAAGCAACAACAAATCCCTCCATTCATTGTCAATGGGAATTGAATGTTTGTGTAGGACGAAAATAGACGATTTGCACACATACTGTATGACATTCATTGTTGAATTTAATGTTTGTGTTGGACTATATGGATGGATAAATGTATATTAATTTGGGGGTCCCTGACATGAAAATGTTTGAGAACTGTACAACAACAACAACCAATCATATCAACTAATCATGGACAACAATGGAAACAAGCCCCTGAGGCTTTTTGTCTTTTTTTGGTATATTTGTGATACCCTTTGCATTGATTTTTGACTGTGTTAACAAACGTGTTGTTAATCATTCATTCATTCATTCAATCAATCAATCAATCAATCAAATTCGACTGATAGACTTCCATCCATCATCATCATCATCATCATCCCAGCATCACTATTGACATCATATAAGGTAATTCGTATAGGCTAGAGAAGATGACAATGTAATCATATCATACTCACATCCCTTTGTCTCCATACTTATTGTAGAACTCCATGTGGTTGCACGCTTGAATCCAGCCAATGGTCCACGTCTCCTTCCCGGCCACGGGTGGCACCAGTACCCGAGCGAAGGCTCTGAAGTGCGGCGTCCGGTAGCGCAGCACCACGCTGCTGGACTCGTCGATGCTGGTGGGGTTGGAGTCGATGGAGGAGTTCACCTCAAGCACGACGATACTCTCTCGGAAACTCTTGGGCTTACACCTGATACTCTGGATACAGCCCATTGCATTAAAGAGCAACACAATCCACAACAACGTCCCGAGGTCTGCGGGGGGAGAGAGACGCATATGGAGAAACACAGCAGCTAAAGTCACCAGAGTTCAACTTCATGGGTCCACATGGTTGTCCAAAAAAAATCAAAAATGTGTGTGATTCATCATAGGCATAGCAGACATGTTTCAATCAAAAGCCATGCATTCTTGCAACCCGTCCGTCTCTTTAATCCGATAGGCCTACATCGGAAGAAATTAAGAGCTCAAATACAAAAGAGAACGGGATTCTTCATCATGACATTCACATGCAGTCGCATGCTTTCCGGGCTGTAAAAATGCCACTTCTCAGTCAGGGGGGGGAAAGGCGCAGGTGCAACTTTTGTTTTCCGCGTATAGACTACCGAAAGAGAGAGAGAGAGAGAGAGAGAGAGAGAGAGAGATGTGCACTCGGCTGTGTGACCTTTTTTCACAATATCTTGGGAACTGGGTGTAGGTTCAGCACTTCTTTGACTTTGTGCTTAATTAAAGAGCCACGTTAATTGATTCAACTATTTTCAGAAACTACATTATAGGCCTTTATCTTGACGTCGTAGGTATATATTTGGTCATTCAGTTTATAGTGCATGTCATTGTCATCTCGAATGTTAATAATGTCATGCTAGGCCTGCCATAGGACAATGAATGCATCAGTCTCTCTCCAGTGAGTTATATATATTCCTCAGATATTCTCCAGTGTGGCCAGGGATGTTTACGACAAAAAAAAAGCTTCTATGTTGTTACTAAAAGTGGCATTTTTCAACTGCAAATTCAAACCACACTAGCGTTGTAATTTATTAATTCCCATGAGCCAGTTGGCTCAAAAAAAAAAGAGCTGGTATTCGTTTCTTAACTCGATTCATTACAAAAATGTGCGGATTAAAATGAAGGGTCACGAATTCCAAATGTGCTCGATGTCTAGCCACCATAATCACAACATGCAAAGAAGTCTAAAGCTATTAAAAAAAAAAAAAAAAAATCATAATAATAATAAATAAATAAACAATTCACGGGGAATTCACCAATTTCACGCGGCTAGGAGCAATCCTCGGAGACGCTCGCGTCCCACCATCTGAGTGAGGCAACGGTCCGCGGCTCGGACAGTTCCTCCAGTGAGTCCTCCTAGCTGCGTGCCTGCGTGGTAGTCAGACAGAGACGGCTCATTATTCCCTCATGTCTCCTCGGTCCCGTTCCGTATAACAGACTGCATGCCGCCTCGATCTGTCGCCGTAAATGACTCCAATAAGGTCCCGCAGAGGCAGCATGTCAAACGGCATGGATGGATGAATGATCCGGCGCTCGACTTCTAATTTAAAATAAATAAATAATAATATAATAATGTAAAACGAACGCTGACAACAGACAGTCAGTCAGTTGATCCAAAGGCAACCGGGTCAACTTTAGTCCCTCCGACGCCGGGGTCCATGCCTTTATATATTCTAATGGACCGGGCTTTAGCCTAAATGAAAGCCCCCCTGCATGCTGCCGCTGCTGTGAGTTGTCACATAATTCGACAACGGACCCCCGACACCTCCTCGACTCTTCACTTTGAGTGTGAAACAATCTGCCTAGCCCAGATCCCTGCACGGACACGCTGTCATTTCTGTGTGCTCTTGTCGTCCCATCGCGGCCGCGGCAGGTTCACCCTCCCTCCCTCCCTCCACGCATGCATCGGTCTATCAGCGGATCGAGCAGCCAGCCAGCTCTTTTATTAGAAGTACCCTTGAGACGACACTTCCGCTCTGCGTGCGTGGGCTGCTGGGAATTGTAGGCAGGGGGGAGGGGGTCTGATCACAGTTTGTGGTTATGATTGATAGCCAAACTGGAAGAGTAGATATAGGATGCTGCGGAAACAACAGGAACAACGGAACGCATGTTTTGTAAGCAATATAATATGACATTCATTTAGGCTATACTTATAAATGTTGTGGACGTTGTTTAGGCGGCGGCCTACGCTTTGCGCTGCCATTCGCCAGATTAGATATGGCATAATGGCAAATAAACTTAGGTATCAATTCACATCCGTTGCATTATATAAGTCCAAATATGAATATATATCCCAGAGGACCCATGACTCAGGCAGGCTCTTTCTGTCCAGGTGGAGCTGCTGAGCGCACCGTTACTCCAGTCAGTGTCGCTGTCCGTTCGGTTTAAGGACCTTGGACAACTCCCGTCCCGTGCGTGCACTGCATGCGTAAAAGCCGCACGCTGCCCGGGCACTTGAATTGGGATTGTGCGTAAACTACGTCATCTACGGGGAGGAAAACAGATGCGGCACAGACAGAAAGAACCGTCGGCTCGTTTCATCCTCCGCGAATAATAATATCCTATAATACAGTAGCGTGTGGGGCTGCTAACGCTGCCTCTTCAAAGTTTGTGCTTTTAGGAATGTCGGTGAATAGAATTCCTCACGAAGTTTCTTTGAATTTAACGGGGATATATTAATGCAGGCAATGAGCGCACGAGAGAGATTTGAGCGATGACTTTCGCATCGCATCCTTCAGGTATGGCTACAGATGATTACATTAGCCTCATATGTTGTCTTCGCCTTAATATTGCGTGTGTGTGTGTGTATTATATAGGCCATACGTTTCCTTGGATATATGGAGGGAGAGTAGCCTATATAGCTAATGCCGAGCTATTTGCAGCATATAGCCTCACGCAGCAATAGGCTACAGCAACACAACACCTGTCATTTTGACAGCGCAGTGTGTGACTGTGTGCGACGTTAATGGTGTCACAGAGATGCTGATAATGTCATTTTTATGTCCCCACTGTGTAGATCGCGTTGTACTGGATTGGCCGAAACAGATGCCACTCACCAAGCCCCTCTCCATGCCTGCATGGGGGTCGCCCTGGTGGTATTATAACCAGCCGGGCCATCAGCGCACATTCCAGCCAGTCTAAATATATCTTATTCGGGCCACGGGAGGGGAAGGACGCGGCGAGAGCCTGCAGCTGATATCTTTGGACATTTCTCACCGTCGCGTGTCTTAGAGCCTATACCGCAGTTTTATCTCCTTATCCCCAGTTTTATCTCCTTTTTCTGCTTAATAAAAGACTTGGCTTTTGTCGGCCTGATACCATAACGCCCCCGCCTCCCCCCCCCCCCCCCCACCAGAATGCCCTCGACCCACAGTTCGAGACCCAGGGCGCGGGACCGAAACGTCCTGACCAGGCCCGAATTCATGTCCCTGAACCAACCCCTGCGAGGCAGCGGCGGTGGTGTCGGCGGCGACAACAACGGCCGGGGCGGCGGCAGTGGCGGCGCCACGGGCCGGCGACGCGGCCAAGCCAAAGCCCAGTCGAGCCAGGAGGAACCTACCGGCAACGGCAGCAAGGACAGGAATAAGGAGCCGGACGGCGGAGCTGGCGGCGCCAAGATTCCGGAGGAGGACTGCATGCAGCTGAACCCTTCGTTCAAGGGGATCGTCCTGGGCTCGCTGCTCGCCATCGACATCAGCCTGTCCAAGCGCATGGGGGTCTGCGCCTACACGTCGTCGCCCTGGGGCGGCTGCCGATCCATGGTGACCCTGCTCGCGGTTACGGGGCACGGCATCACGTGGATCATTGGCACTATCGTGTGTCTCACGCGAAGCAACACGCTGGCAGGACAGGAGGTGCTGGTGAACCTGCTGCTGGGTAAATATAATGCACTTGATCTGTTGTTCATCTTGCTTTAATTTGTTTTGGGTTTTTTTAACGTAGGCTAATGCAGTGGCTTTCAAACTTTTTATTTATTTTATTTTTTATTTAAATGACCCCCAGTTTGGTGTACACACTATAATAGTGGTTCCCAAACTTTTTCATGTCAAGGACCCCCTATAGCCTCGATACCCATGGGCTTTCATTTCAAGGACCCCCAAATTGACACTCGAATGGACCCCCGGTTTGAATCAAAGTTAATTTATGGTCCCATTACACTCTCAAGAGTTACAGTCCCATAAGGGTCCATTTGGTTCCTATAACTGTGTACAGGTGGAACCATGTGAGCAGTTCAGACCTGTATGTATATGGGACCCTTTGGTTCCTTATAGCTATAATCCATCATTTAGCAAATTAGCAGGGGTCAGCCCAGTCAGGGACCCCCATGGAAACCCCTCGAGGACCCCTAGCTGGAGGTCGCCAGACCCCATTTGAGAACCACTGATGTAATGTACAAACTTGGTCACTAAGCTATAGCAAAGTCTTCTTCAACAGCCTAAGTAGGCCACTGCGTCTATTCAAAGTGTGTTGACATAGATTAGTCAGACCTCTAAATATACTCATTTTTAGGTATAAAGAAACAGGCTGTTTGTGTTTAACATTTGGGGAGAGAGAGTGTGTGTGTGTGTGTGTGTGTGTGTGTGTGTGTGTGTGTGTGTGTGTGTGTGTGTGTGTGTGTGTGTGTGTGTGTGCGTGTGCGTGCATGCGCGCGCGTGTGCGTGTTCTGTGGAATGCCCTCACTTCAGCCCCGAAATCCCAAAATTCTCTTGCAAGATATAGGAATGACCTCAAGTGGCTCCATCTTAAGCGCCCCGAAACTGGGAGGAACGAGATGATATAATCTTCCCCTGGTTGAGTACCTGTGAGCACCCTTCTCTTGGCAGCTTATTAAGCAAGTATTTGGGAACAGAAGCATCTATTCTAGGATCTTGAAGACCAGAAGTCCAGAGATACTCTCTAGTGCAGCAGTCAGCCTTAAACCTGATTAATTAATCGTCTTTCGATGATATCGCATGCTGACACTAACCGACCTACAAGCCCACCATCCACAATGCGCTGCGATAATAGTTATGAGTGCTGTTGGTGCCAACGCATGCCGAGACATCATATACGTCAATTTTGGATGTTGTCTTGCAGGCTGTGTTCATTGCCATTTTCTGGTAGTTTTCTGAGTAGTCAAGCCCAATGAAAGAAAACTACCGTATACTATGCCTGAAGTGGGGCCAACCACAGCACTTCTTTCCTATTGGTTGATGCCCGGGTAAAGTTAACCATTGTTGAACATATATTATTGGCAAGTGTCGTGTCAAAATGCCACAACGGCATGCTCCATCCGCTTACTCCCATTGAATTGAATGGAAGTGAACTAGACATGGACACTATACCACGCCCTTGTAATAGCTGTGCACCTGGGTACCTCAGGTGTACCAAGTTATTCTAACGAGCTACCTGCAGAGAAACCAGGGAGTCACGCACACACACACAGTCCAAGATGACAGCAGGGGCCATCACAAGTTCAACACACCGCGTTTATCAAAGAAAAATCTTCAAAGTATTCCATCCCAGCAGGGCCAATAGGGTATAAATGCACAGCACACAGAATAATTCTTCCTACTTCTGGGCAAGGTATATGAAAAAGAAGGTAAGGTCACCGACGCCATTTTTGCTATCATGCAATTCCAGAGTCACTCAGTGCCTTCGCTCGCGTCGCGCGTATATTGTCTGTAGACGGTAATTTAACATTGGGAGTGTAACCAAATGGACCCGCTCGTTCACCCAAGACTGCTTGGTTAAATATTTTGTTTTTTCCACCATTGCTGAGTCTCGGCAGTCAGTTCAGTGAACAGATGAACAAGACCAAACAGTCAAAACATTTCCTGGGTTCCAGAAAACATTAACGCTGATTGGCGGAGGTATCGCGAGATTTGGCTGCCAGACAGGAAACGGCGGGAAGTCTTGCGATACTTGGTACGTTCAGAAAGATACTTTGTGCTCTTTAGATACCATACCTCTATAAAATTACACAGTGTAGCCTACACATCGAAAAGCAACACAGCAGACAATAATGTGTTATATGTCTTCTTCTGTTATTTGCCAGAAGCGATTACTTTACAAAAGTATAAATAGTGTTTGTTCATGAGCTGGTCACTGAGCTCTCATTGACTCCTGCAGTGCATTCTGCTGAACTTCCGGGTGAAGTTTTGCTCCCATGAAAGTGTCCATGAAAGTGTCATGGCACAGCCCAGTCACGTGACCATTGCCTTTCCTTCTCAAAGCTTCCTTGACTGGAAATAAGAAGAGTTCTTTCCAAAATGGCTGCAGTGCTGTGCATATACCTATCCTTGTGTTTGATGGAGCCTCTGGTCACTGCAGAGGATGTGAACTCCAGGCTCCATAGTGGTGGGCAGGAACTGTTCAAGTGTGCCACCCTAACACCCCCACTGAGTTTGACTGCGAAAACAGCTTATCTCCTATAGTTATTACTATTATTATTAATTTTAACACTCACTAAGCTCATTAACCTGTGGTATCTACTATCTACAGTAAACCATGAAATTCAGTATTTAAGTCTGACGTCATTTTGTAGTGTTATGTTACGTCCGGGTCCAAGTGGCACCCGTCCGCATCTCATTGTAAATAGAATATCTAAATGCGTGAATCTTTTTACAATGACGTTATTTTTCAGAAAGGAAGCCATTGAGGGTTAAAATGCGTCTAATGCTTCCAACTCGAGTAGAATTATTAATGTTTTGTTCCAGTGTCCATGACAAAGAAAATATATGATGTGGAGACAATAAAGACTATTATTATCATTATTATTGAACGTGGTAACAGTCAATTTTCTCAGTACAATATTTCGGGGGCATATTTAGAATGTGTGCAGGCTTGAGTATGTTGAATCTAGTTTGCAATTAATGAGTATTTAGTTGACACAATGAAATAAAATGGCGATAGTATCCAGTGTGGGGTAAACGGCCTGTCACAGCCAGATTTGGGAGAGCAGCAGCTTTGTTGTTGCGAGGAAAGCGGTAAAATTAGACTTTCATGGTTGTTTTCGTCTCAGATTTAGTCCGACGGAGCGTCACAGTATAACTCTATGGGGACACAAAAGCAACACAAAAGTAGGACCCGGAAGAATCTCTGGAGGGGGCGCTCACGTCACGGCTAAAATACTGAATTGACAAGGAACAACTATAACTTGATTGACACACGTGAAATTAGAGCATTTTGTTTTTGTGTTTAGGAAGCAGCTGAGTCTATCTGAGGTGATACGTTTGTAAACAAAAACAAACTTGGCAGGTGTTTTTTTCTGTCTGATTGTTCCTTTGAAGGGCACCAGCTGTCTTTTGAGTTGACAATGTGATGTGTCATCACTTAGCTCCTATTCTGCTTTAGTACTGCTGAGGAGGCAACAGCTGTGTCACCCACAATGGTGACATTTTTATCTCTTTATTTTTTTTGTCCGAAAAGCAGTAATAATTCATAATGTATTCTTTCAGTTGGTCACACACCAGAATAATGTCTTATAAACCACCTATGCAGGCAATTTCCAAAGATTAAAAGAAAACTGTCAAGCAGTGTTCATTTTGACAGCAAACTTTTTGACAGCAAAAAAATTTAGTCATCTGTTAGTTTTAGTCAAATATAAGATTTTAGTCGACTAAATTAAGTTTTGGCATGGCGTTGATGGCCGATTTTTCAAATAGTCGCATGCTGAAAATAGCAGATTCAAGCTCGAGTTTGTAGATCTGCTATTCTCAGAGTGCAACAAATCATAACATGATTTGTCTGTTCTACTGGATCTCTTCTCCACTAGTCCCCCCCCCCCCCCCCCTAACATTTTAGTCTAGTTTTTATTTGTTGACGATATTGTCAATAAATGTATTCATCATAGCTTCGTTTTTATTTCATTTTTATGTAGTTTTCGTCGGTGAAAAAGGGTAGTCGATAGACATTTTTCATCACAGTTTAAGTCGACAAAATTAACACTGCTGGAAGGACTGTGTTATCAGGTTTGGATTTACAAATCTTTTCATTGGTTCTCATCTGGCTACGCAAAACTAGTGTACAAAACTATACAGATGGAAGCAAATGGTTCCATTTGTACAAAATATAGTCAATCTACATCCTGACAAGATGTGAGCTTGTAGATCGGGTATGATCTGTATACATTTGGCATAAGGGGACGGCATAGTCTTATTTTTGCCTGACTGCTGACAACCTTCTTGTGTACAGTGGGGTTCAGAGGTCGAGACAGACAGACAGACAGACAGACAGACAGACAGACAGACAGACAGACAAACATGAGCAGAAGTGAAGGCTATAGTGATTGTCAGGGTATTTTTAGCAGTGCAATGGAGCTACACATGCTACTTTAACTCTGAGAGTTTAAGCATGGGTTCTTACTGGGCCATGTTTATATACTCCCAGAGACACTTGCTCATTTCACTGTGTATAAAAAGCCACCTGAAAGTGGATATGTAGAAACTATAAAAAGATAGACACGCCATAACATGCCAAGACCAGCAGTATTGCTCAGCATTATATACTCCACTAACTGTGTGTGTGTGTGTGTGTGTGTGTGTGTGTGTGTGTGTGTGTGTGTGTGTGTGTGTGTGTGTGTGTGTGTGTGTGTGTGTGTGTGTGTGTGTGTGTGTGTGTGTGTGTGTGTGTGTGTGTGTGTGTGTGTGTGTGTGTGTGTGTGTGTGTGTGGCAAACGAACCATCCACTTGATTACCGTATAAGCTTTTCTAACTACATACTTCCATCGCTGAATAGTACTGTATAAACAGATACTGTCCTCATTCCAGATCATGCACCATGAAAGATGGGGGGTGGGGTTTGGTAACACATACTGTACACAAACACGCTTTCTCTTGTCCTCCTTCAGGCATCGCTGAGGCCGCAGAGCTGGTTCTCATGACTTTCATCATGATGCTCAGTCCGATATGTACAAATGAATTGGTCCCGTCATGTAACAGAGGTCTGAGTTTAAGCGGGTACAGACATTGAACCCATTTCGACCTGAGATCAGATTCTAAAAATGTCTTCTACATCCTGACAGTTTTCTGAAAAAGCTATGTTTCTATGTAGATTTTTCAAAAATAGCAGACTTACAAGCTCGTAGCGCGCCACTCGGTGGCGCGCTATGAGCTTGTAGATCTGCTATTATTCAATAGCTAAAGCATAACATGATGCTAACACCAAAAGGGGTTCCCTCAGTTTAGTGCGAGATGCAGTTTCAGTGTTTTTGTGTGGAAGTAGTGAAACCTTTTGTTTTAAGACAAATTCGCTTGCAGCAGACATTCTGAGAGAGATTGCGATGTGTTTATGGGGGACATTGGGGAGAAGTGAGACTTTGAAAATAGTTATGTTATGTTATGTTATCAGGGTGCATCGCCATGCTAGCTTGTGGTGGACAAAGCTAGCGGACAATAGTATTGCACAATGGACAATAATATTACTTACCTGCCTGAATGACCACAACAGGTCCGTAAGTAACTCTTATGGTTCATTTGGTTCTATATGTACATTCTCAGAGTTAAGGGGGTCCTTGCAAATAAAACATTTGAGAACCACTAGCACTAGTTGGACTCCTAATATGCCATAGTGTCATAGTAAATAAGTATCGTCAACGTCATACATATCCTGAAGAAAACCTGGAGACTTGGCATTCAGTAATTGGGTGTCAAAAGTCTTTGCCATGGACACATTTTGTCCTTTACGGACATATTGATGACACCTGGTTAATATCATTATTATGTCTTACCTGTGTAGGATCTAACAAATCAACACCTCTCCTCTCCTCCCCCCCTCCCCCCCCAACAGCCCTCCTCCTTGACATCCTGACCGTGGCCGGAGTCCAGAGGCTGATCAAGCGCAAAGGGCCCTACGAGATGACGCCAGGTTTCCTCGACTTTGTCTCCATGGACATTTACTCCTTCCCGGCGGCGCACGCCAGCCGGGCGGCCATGGTCTCCAAGTTCCTGCTGTCTCACCTGGTGCTGGCCGTGCCCCTCCGCATCCTCCTGTACCTCTGGGCCCTCTTGGTGGGCGTCTCGCGGGTGATGCTGGGGAGACACCATCTGACGGACATGGTGTGTGGCTACGCCCTCGGCCTGTTCCATTTCAGCCTGATGGAGTCGGTCTGGCTGCCCTCCAGCACCTGTCAGACTCTCATCTCCATGGGCACCCTGAGCTGGAGCCCCCTGGGCTGAGCCTCTGGGGGATATTAAGTTCTATGCAAAGTGTGATGAATTGTATTTGAAGCTCTCTCTCTAACCTAGTTAAGGTATTATAGAAGGGCTGTGAAGTTTTCTTTCACGACGACAGAGCTTTCTACTCCGAGACTTTGATTCAGCAGTAAGCCTTCACGTAACGCCTCATAAAGACCTCCAACAACACCGACACGTTTCTCTGTGTAGTTGAAGTCCGTTGTAGTTGATTGAGGTCAAACTGAAGGTAACTGTTATATTGGCAGGGTTAGATTTGCTGCGGGGGTCGGAGGGGGAACCATGCCTATCTCCCTCTGGACATTCATTTCAGACTAAATACATGCATTTCCTTTCAAATGTATGTTAACCACATTAATGCTGGCATCCCTAATTTCAAATTTGGGCACATTTTAAAGTAAAAATGTGTTAAATAAAACTGCACATCTACAAGCTCATATCGCATCGTGATTCGATGCGTTGTGAGTTTCTATTTATAGAGGAGTATATAGGGCCTAAATTAAGAACATGCCCCCCCGCTCAGTTTCTTTGTTCTTTCTTTTTTACAAATCGAACCCTGTCCATTACTAATGAATCAAGTACACACAAGATAGTTTATCTTCTGATATTTGCATAAAATACAATCAACATTGTTATTGCTCTCGTTGCTATTCAGTATACTGTAGCCTATGAGTTCCACCCTCACATCCTGTGCCTCCTCACTATTTCATTTCCTCTTCTCCTTTTGCCTCTTCCTCTTTTTGGTGAAGAAATGTCTGGGTAGGACCGCCACCCACCGCTTGATAAGCAGTACTGCCTGAAGCTCATTCGCTAAATATCTCCTCCTGGATGAGCGGGGATTCACACTTTTCTGATTTTGTGTTCAAACACTGGAACATAATGGATTGCAGCTTTAATGTCCCCCCCCCCCCCGCCATGTTACTGCTTTCATTTTAGGCTCAATATTAGCATTAGAGAGGACAGTATCTGAATAATCTAATAATAAGAAAAGTGAATGTGATGTTAGGTATGAATCTAATCTATAGGAATAAAAACGAATGTCTTTGGACATTTCCAGGTGTCACTTATTGGCATGACAAAAAAAGGTCTCTATTTAGGCTACACAAAACTATTACTCACTAAATAAACAAAACATATATTTGAAGTTACTTAAGTTGTCTGTGTTAAAACTATTTTGTTAACTATATTTGTTAACAACAACCAGGGATTTTTGCTACAGTGTACAGTGTTCAGTGCCTGCATTATAACAATAATTTCTGCTTTCTGCTAGTGTGCGTGCGTGAGAGCGTGTGTGCATGCATGTGTGTGTGTGCGTGAGTGCGTGTGTGCGTGTATGGACAGAATCATTATTTTCAATGATTTTAATGATTAATAATTTGTATCAATCCTATACTTATGTCTAATGCATCCATTGACTATGTATGGATGGTTACTTTTAACTTGTTTAGTAAGAGCAGAACCTTTGCACACCTACATATCAACAGGAAAAGACCATAGGTTTACTAATGTAGAATAAAGGACTCTTTTGCACCCAATTTTCTTCACTTGCAAATACTAATACTGTATATCGTCGCTGTCAAGCAGACCCATTTAGGCCGTGTCCTCAGCATTTTCAAAGAAACTTATGTTTCTATGTCAGTGGTGCTCAAACGTGGCCATGTCATGGCAGCCCAAAAAATTATATTATTATATTGACAAATAATTATTTAGCTCATAGTGCAGCAAGAAGTGACTGCTATGAGCTTGCATATCTGCTATTTTTGAATAGCCAAAGTATATAAAATAATACTTTTTAGCTCAATCTAAAATGGCACAGATGCTTTCCCAGTCCTTTCCCATTCGCGGTGCATTGCGATCTTGTCGATCTGCTATTTCTGAAATGAGAAATCCGTTCCATTTCCTGAAAAGCAACAGTTTTGTACATACTGTACACACACGACCACACGACGACAATATTAACTTGTAACGGGAACAACGTTTCAGACATCTGATGAAGGTCTATGTATCGAAACATTCCCATTCCCCAACAATATGTTTTATTTTTTATGGAGAAGACAGTGTGCAGGGGTCATTTCTTCTACAAAAGCTGATTATTGACAACAGAAAGAAGCTTGTCCTATGGCTTTTGACTGTTGCGATAATGTTCAGCATTCAGGATAATGTGGTACAGTATATATGCATTTTTGGATACATCAGCACGTATTTCTTTTGTACAAAGATAAGTAAATCACGTCTTCATCATGAGGAGTTTTCAATCTCTGCATCTCACAAGAAAAATGTAATTGGAGAATCTCTGTAAAATGTGGAATGCCTTCCTTTAATATTTGTTATATTTTGCATGCTCATAAAGATGACATTCACCGTTATGTATATGGTTTTGTCTTCATTTGTGTAATCTACGTGGTAAGTGCCTTAATGAATACATACATCGATGTTGTGAATAATTTAGATTAATTACAGATGTTACAATTTAGGCATTGAGCAGACAGTCTTATTCAGAGCAAATGTGCAGTCAGAGAAAAGCCCAAACCACACCAAAGGTTTGCCATGCAACTCCTTGGCTCCAAACGGTTTGCATGATGACCCTTTGGTGTGTTTTTTTTTGCCATTGAATTATACGCGTTGAATGACTTGGGACGACGTGCGTCAACGTGCAACAGGACATATCACACCGCTGGGACAACGCTAAAACCGTCTCGACCCTTTGGTGTGGTTAGGGCTTCAGGCCTAATTTATGTCATTTATCGTACAACAATGTTGTACGATGCTGACCTACTGCTCAAAACGCCTACCAGGAGAAGACATTAGACTACAGTCTACAGCAGTCAGTGGTTCTCAAACGTTTAACTGTCAAGGACCCCCATAACTCGATATCTGAGATATCTGAAAGGAACCAAATGGACCTTTACGGTCCATTTGTATGCTCTCAAGAGTTACAGACCTGTATAAGGGTCCATTTAGAACCCTTTCAGACCCTGAGGGTCCCTGGACCCCACTTTGAGAACCACTGGTTTACAGTATAGTACTGTAAAACTGTAGTGTTAACACAATTTGAGCATTTTGTGTTTATGCACTGTCCAATATTGTTCAATATATAGAAAATGTAAGCTTTGCTTTGTTTGTGTCAATTCAATTTAGCCTGCACTAAGTTACATTCCTGGTAAATATAAATGTATTACTTCTTCAAATTTCAGTAAACGTGCATGATATTCAACAAAATGCATCAGAATTAAGCCGAAGGAATGAACTGAGTGTGCATGGCTAACCGTTACAAAGGGACGATTACTTCACAGCCACAACCAGACACCAGTTTCCTGTCATCGTCTTAAGGACACGTGACAGGAAACCGTAGCGACATAGTGGTGTGTGTAGCCATAGCCATCAGCAACGTATCGAGAACAGGAACCGAAATAAGTCATCTGATAAGAAAAGCTCTCATTACAGTTCAAGCATA
This sequence comes from Protomyctophum parallelum, assembly GCF_964188405.1. NCBI lineage: Eukaryota > Metazoa > Chordata > Actinopteri > Myctophiformes > Myctophidae > Protomyctophum > Protomyctophum parallelum. Next base: position 11,674,301 of record NC_139713.1, read on the forward strand.
GAGAAACATCAAAGTACTCCATGATTGCAAATTTGCATCATTTCCTAACGTTCTCTCTGCCACCTTATAATTGCATCTCAAGTGCTTCATCTGTGTGCATGGTGTAAAAACCACTACGTTTTGTGAGTAAAACACATGCTGTAGTAGGGTATGTGTGTTTTAACAGTGATGTCTAAGAAAGTACACCAAACCCCATATACTCTGTTGACCGATGTCTAAGAAAGTACACCAGAACAGACCACCTTGGGCCTTGGGGGACCCCAGTCAACGGATTATATAGGGATGAACTATTCTGGCAAACTTTCTTATGCCCAAACCACACCAGTTTTAAGGTCAACCACGCCAATGCAACTCCTTGCAACAACTCAAGGAGTTGCATTGATTGACCTTTAAACGGTTTATTTAAACCTAGGTCCTGCTGCAGCTCAATCAAGAGGACCAGAACACACACTTGTTAAAATCGCTCCGAGACGATGTAAATGTTATCCTTGTTTTTCATCATTTTTGACAATGGGCTATAGCCCATATCGTACGGCATACTATAGCACACCGTTTTTCATCATTTTTGAGGATTTGAAAAAAATGAGCAAAAAAGTCTAAAAATTAAAGTTTTTTTAGACGTCTATTCTTAGACGAATATTAGACTTCTATTAGACCAACAAATGCTCAGTAATAGCAATAGCCAGCTATTAGACGTGTGTAACCCAGCCAACATGGCAACCCGAAAATGGCAACCCATGTCAACTGTCAATCAAGGCAGTATAAAGGTGACATCAGTTCCTACACTCCCCACTCCCACTTCCACCTCATGCAAGATGGCCGAAATGTTTGGCATGTCATAGCCTACATATTCTGAAGAAAACCTGAAGACTTGACATTCAGTAAATACATTCATTCTTATCTATGATCAAAATGCTGAATAAGAACATTAGAATGGTGTGTTGCAGAAAATGAAACAATTTGCCACAGACATGTAGACACATTGATGACCCCTAACAAGCATTACGAGCATGACTGATTGATTGGTTAACTTAATGGTGCATTTATATAGCGCCTTTATCCAAGGCGCTTTACATAGTTGTGCATTACATTCACCGATTCACACACACATTCATACACCGATGGTGGAGGAAACCATGCAAGGCACCACCAGCACATCAGGAGCAATTTGGGGTCCAGTGTCTTGCTCAAGGACACTTCGACAATAACTCTGGGGGAGCCCGGGTTCGAACAGAGTGGTGTTTACATGCTGTTTGACAAATATAAAAAGTGGCATGGATTTTTTTTCAGTCAGGAAATGAGGATTTTGTTTATTGTCAGTGTTGCACCTTCACGTTTGTGTTGCATCTCTGTGTATCTACAGCACCACCATGAGGTCAAAAAGGGAAGTGATACTCTCTCTCTCTTCCAGCATTATATTGATTTTAAGTGGAAAACGCATTTTATGTTTCATTGAATTATACATTGCTTCATCATATTTTACATTATCCTGTCTCATTTTGAAAGCAATAATATTATAGCCAATGGTCTGTGGAAAATGATTGTGAATAATAATGTTATTCATTCATTATTTTTATTACATACATCTTTCAGGTCGGGTCACATACTGTACATTGAAATGTCAATAAAATACAAATACAATGAAATTACTTGAAATTAGACAATACTGTACGCAGGTGCATCCAGCCCAGCATGCTACAGTATAATGATGAGCAGAATAACAATCATTTATATTTCATGTTATTTTACTAAATGTGCAGCAACAGTTACTGCAGCTACATTTGGGTTTGCCATGGTTTCTTGGCAATTTAAGTGTATTACATAGACAGGTCAATAGCTGAGTCCGTTTCATTTCTGACTATGTCTGGGCCTTACTCGTCTGCTCCGTCTGCTCAGCCAAAGAATCCTCTTCTTGCTGTGTTTGTTTACAGAGACAGAATAAATCACTGATCAGTAACACTAACACACTACGCAAATCGTCTTTAAGTCACTATTGCATCATTTCTGTATAAAAAAACGCTATCACTCACACACACACACACACACACACACACACACACACACACACACACACACACACACACACACACACACACACACACACACACACACACACACACACACAGTCTGCACCTTTTTCTTTAACAGTGTATAGAGCCTCCATGCCACCTATGATGTGGTCAGCAACATGACAGTGGAACAGCCAGGTACCAGGATATTCAGGACGCATCTTCACCGTCTAAAGAAGACAAGAAACACTTCTAGTGGGTTGTGCTTTTTTTTTACCGTACAAAATGTTTGAATAACTCATTATTGTTTATGTTTAAAAGACCAAACATCTGTTTGTTGTGTTTCCTGTTTTAATCATGGTCACGTGTGTGTGTGTGTGTGTGTGTGTGTGTGTGTGTGTGCGATTCAAGGTGAGCGCAGACGAGGATTATACCTGGAATGTCGCTGGCAACAGGTCAAAAGCATCAGTACGATGAGGACCTCCACCCAGCTGGAGAAGGAGAGGAGGAGGAAGGCAGAGGATAAGGAGATAAGTCTAAAAATACTAAATGGTGTAAAGGAGCAACTTGGACACTCAGGCATGAAGGAAGCATGAGTTCAAGTCCGTTGCTCTCCCCTTGTCCCCCATATATGGGGACTAGGTTGGTGGAGGGTGTGTAGAGCCCAGGATCACATTAGATGATTGACACAGGGGTGAAAAATGGGTTACACAATCGTGGGATAAAACATAATACTAAATGACCCTATAGGGCCATTTTTACACTCCCAGTTCATTTAGCTGTGTAGTTAATGTTAAGTGAGGTAGAAGGAATGCAGTTAGTGCTATGACTTTGTGTGTTGTGTGTGTGTGTGTGTGTGTGTGTGTGTGTGTGTGTGTGTGTGTGTGTGTGTGTGTGTGTGTGTGTGTGTGTGTGTGTGTGTGTGTGTGTGTGTGTTGCTGTGTGTGTGTGTGTGTACTGTAGGCCTACCTTATATTCCACACTGTGGCCATGCCAGTGGGCTGTGTGTATGTCCACTGTACTGCCCATTGCCATCAGATACCAGTAAACCTTATCACCCACCTCCATGTTCAAACCAACCAGGTTACTGTACATGAGACCGTTAATCCCTGCACATAGACAGAGAAAACACACACACAAACACACGTTAAATAGACAAATTGGGGAGTCCGGTGGGTGGCACAGGGGTAAAGTCCGGTGGGTGGCACAGGGGACCGTTAATACCTGCACATAGACAGAGAAAACACACACACAAACACACGTTAAATAGACAAATTGGGGAGTCCGGTGGGTGGCACAGGGGTAAAGTCCGGTGGGTGGCACAGGGGTAAAGTTCCTGCCCGCCGCCATGGAGACTCGAGTTTGCGTGTTTCGAGTACACGCAGATTAGACACACCAACGCAACGGACCGACATGTGGAAACAACGGTCGGACTTTTTGATTGATTGATTGATTGATTTTACAGAGGCCAGTTTCGAATTGCAGCCATCCGTAGGTGCCCTTTGAGAGCGGTTTTGAAGGAGTCAAGGGATTCACATGTCTTAATGACTGTTGGTAGGGCGTTCCACATTTTGGTGGCATAGGAGCGAAAATAATTTAGTCCCTTGTTTGTGCCGAATCTGGGTTGTACATGGTTTGTTGCACTCCCTCTGGTGTTGTGGGTGTGGACTTCGTTTACATTAAAGCGCAAATAACATGAATTTTAAAACTGCTTTTAATATATAATAATCATATGGTCTATATCCCTCAAAGTTCTTTCTAATGGTTTGAGCCTCAATCACCACTCTGATATAACCAGGCTTGGCATTTCTTTCTGGACTTTGAAAGCAGTTTTAGCTGCAGTACCACAATGTCCTGAGGTGGAGAGGGTGCTGATATGCAGATTATTTAATATTTGAGTCATTATAATACTGATGCTAGATAAAACCAGGCTTGTTTCCATTACATGCCAGCTTGGAAAATCAACAATGGTGGACATTGTAAACAAAGTGGAAAAGGAAATTTGGAACTGAAGACTGAAGAAGAGGGGGAATTATACAAAGTAGGGTGACATTGATGACATCACGATGAGGACAAAATCAGTCGAGCTGTTCCTGAGAGCAATTTCCATTAAAACACCCATATGACATGAAGGCCTGATTGTTCAAAATTGGTTATTTGTGGGGATAGAAAACACACATGGGAGCCCCAAAAACACAAAAGAAATTGAAAAAGTTGAATTTTATGTTATAGGTCCTTTAAGGAAGTATTTAGACAGGTACATGGGTATCTTGGTGGTGTATCGAATCTTGTGGACCAGACCCATTGCAAGATGCGGTCGAGCATGCGCTGCTCCCGTGCTTGTGGTTAGGGTTAGGTTAGGGAGGTAGATTGTCTGTCTAATAAATACTATTGGACCAATAGTAGGTGTAAACTAAAGGAATACAAGAAGACCCGTTTCTGTTTTCCTCCCAGAATTTTCCCCAGTGAGGGGTGGGAGAGGCTGGACAGCAGACGGCTGGATTTTGAATTTCTCTAACTATAAACTTTCATGACAGCAGACAGCCTAAGTACAAATATAATTTATGAAAAGCTACTACAGTGAAGTCTGTTCACAGAAGTTGTTGTAGGATATGTGGGGATTATTTGACGAGGTACCATTTGAAGGGGCAAAACCTTACATATACTAAATAATACTAATGTTTATAGGGTCAATATAAGTAATATAATATAGCCTTTCCACAGGAGTATCTTTTTATATTTTTCCAAAAAGAATACAAACAGCCATTAGCATATTACAAAGTTATCCCCCTCACTGGGGAAAATTCCGGGAGGAAAAACGGGCACGCACCGGGGTGAGTCTTCTTGTTACCAACTAAACTTTAGTTGGTAACAAGAAGACTCAGTCCCGGGGGTCGAACTCAACTTGGGGCGAGGGCCGCATTGGTCAAAAGGTCACTTGATGGGGGCCACAACCAGTTGCGCACGCATGCTCGATGTCTCAGTCAGTCACTGCTATAATCTATCTATCTATCTATGTATGCTCAGACCCAGCTAGCAAGCCACACACATAGTGCTCAGACCCAGCCATCCAGCCAGCCACACACATAGTGCTCAGACCCAGCCAGCCAGCAAGCCACACACATAGTGCTCAGACCCAGCCAGCCACACACATAGCTCCGTAAGGGAGTGGTTGCACCACTCAGAAGATCTTCAAAAAACTGGAGATTGGAGAACCTGATTTGGACATGATCTGATGCAGGACAATGTCACTATGACAGAAAGAGAAGATGGGTCTGGCCACATTCATTCACCCCATAATCTCAGTGGAAATTGGGGAATATGTTGACAATAGTCGACAGCTCTGCTGATTAATAATCGATTCATTGAACCCACCCCCCATATTAATCAATATCAGATAAAACTCATAAGATTTTATATTATGCACATGCCATGGTCACATAACCATTATATGTTGAGTGCATGCTCTTTTTTTTTTTTTATGTTCTGTTTATTCATTTTTAGTTTTTTACAAATATAGAAGTAAATTGAGGAATAAAAATATGTTGAGTGCATGCTTTGATGGTTACAGTTTTATAATCAGTTTTGAAGATGAGTAAACCTTTGTGGAGATCTTCTCATTTCTCATTGTATGCTAGTTACTGCCATTCAGGATGGAAAATAAAATCCATTTGGATTTGGGGAGAAGTAGTTTCATAAGGGGCTGGTATGAAGTACTTGATATAAAGAGAACATGTTCAGTTCACTAGTCTACACTCTACTCTACACCTGCCTTCATTTCATCTGATTGTCTGTCTGGCAGGCACTTAACAAGCGATCGTTAACTGTGTCTGTTAGAGAGAGGGGCAGAGAAGAGTGGCTTTGCTCAACTTGATTTATACTTATATTCTCCACTCTGATGAAGGTACATGTTCGATATATCATGCAGCCTTACTTATTAGCCTATATTTTAGATATTAAAAAACCTTCATGCGGCCCGCGGATCACCAGTTTGACACCCCTGAACTAAAGCCTGTACCCATTCCTTCACCGGCTTGGCGAGGCATTCCAAAGAACGAAAAACAACCCATGAAGGGAGGAGCTGGAAGGAGCTCCGCGGCTTGTGATTGGGCCGTCAGTGGGGTAGGGAGCACTCAGACGGTGCTGAGTCGCCTCAAGCAAACTTCGCAACGTTCAACACGGCAACTCGCTCGCTTTAGCTCGCTCAGTGGTGTCT
>NC_139713.1:11685525-11780525 GCF_964188405.1 Protomyctophum parallelum
CAAACTGACCTGGAGTACATATAGAATGGTCATATATTACTCTGTATACTTGTGAGTTGTGAGGATTCAGAGGATATCAACATTTTAGTAAGGCAATTTCATGAATGCCATTTTAAAACGTAATTTTTTGTAATATTTAACGATAATCCTGTATTATGCTGTAAAATAGCCGACAACGCACAGCTGCGCTGTGACATGTTGTGAGCTTACCAGCACACACAAACGCAGGGCTTTACTTTACCACCAGATGTGTGCGTGCATTGTAGTTACACTTACAATCACGAAAAGATTCAGGTTGGGGTTAGGATTAGAATTAGACATTTTAGTGATTAGGTTTAAGGGTTGGGGTTCGAGACTTCGAGTTATGATTTATATCTCTACAAACTCACAATGTGACACGTCGTAATCTTGAAGATAAACTACTTTTGGGTTAGGGTTAAAAATTGCAAAAAAAAAGAAGGCATTCATAAAATCACTGTCCTAAAATGCTGCTGATGTCCCATGTCCTTTCTAAGCATAGAAATACAAACGTGTGTGCGTGCCGTCACTGCTGTGCACGTGCAATGCATGCGCTATGTACCCACCCATGCTGTCAGGCTCCATTGTGACAGTGTGGGATATGTGTGGGAACACACTGATGGTGTCACGTCTGGTCTGGCGGTAGAGGAACCGGTTTCCATGGAAATAGAGACTGTGGATATCGGCCTCCGAGCCCAGTCCCGATAGGTGCCACGTTACCGTGTCCCCCTTGCACATAGTCAGCCCTGGAAGGTTCCTGTACACAAAGCCATTGATGGCTGAGAGAGAGAGCGCTTTTAGGGTTAGGGCTCAACTTTGACCTTGCACTGTGCCCTTGACCATTTTAATAATCTTAATCGGCATTACATCATTGTAATAATACTCTAATAATAATCAATCAACAATAATCAATAGTGCAGTTCCAGAACCTACCCCAAAGTCATGCTGTTTGATCCAAATCAGATCAGTCCGATAAATGCAAAATACAGACAGACACCCAACAATACATAATAAAAAATAATATAATATAATTATATAAGGGAATCACTCATACGCCGAAGGTTCTACTGTAGTAATATGACTATTGCTGAATGACAGAGGTTAACACTTAGCCCGTCAGCATGTATTAATAACTGGATGTTATCGACGATGCTTGATCACTCCCTGTCTACCCTCCGGACTGCTAAAACATAATGGAGGAGGATCACATCTCTGGGCCGTGGAATAAACCTTGTTTTGACCAAAAATGCCATCTGGGACAAGGAATAGGAGATACAGGTGATTGAAAGAAACAGCGACCAAGTGTTATTGACAACACCAGCTAGCAACCCGATGCTAATTAGTAGCATTACGACTACTTGATCAATTAAAAGCACTATAAAAGACCAATTGCCGTACATCAACGGCAATGGCGGGGAGCGTAACATTTATTAATTGCTGTAGATCAACACCAATGACAGTTGGTGTGTTAAAATGTGTTAACACACCAATTCCTAAAGAATAATGCACACTCAAACAAGGTAGCTTCATAACCTTAGAGTATATATTAATAGAGACGGCACCGGATTTCTCCTCCCATCCACTTGCATTAATTTGCTCAAAAGCGCATGAGGCGATTTCACTCCTCCTTCCGGGTAGGAACAGACATTCTGGGATGGATTGGGCCAAACACATGCGCTGGCCACTGACTATCATTGCACGCGTTCACGTATGAAACAGCGTTCACGTGTCATCATGAACGCGCGCAATGATAGTCAACGGACCAGCTCTGGCCCAGCACTGCAATACCAAATTCGGCCACTATGTCCATTTCGCCTCAGGGTTTCCTCCGGGTGCCGTCTCTATTATACTCTAAGTTCATAACGTGTTCACAACTTACTTCCTTTTTGTTCTTCATCATGACATCATCAATGCAACACACCTTTACTCATTAGGGCCCCCTATAGAGTACCTCAGTCCATACCACAGTATATCACAAAATGTACAATCGAGAGGTTGTTTTAATAAATAAAACATAATCATAATTTAAACAATGTGTATGGTAGGTTATGTTAATACAATATAACTAGCACATCTGCATCACTGCATGGAGGTGGTTTCACTATAGACCCTGGTGCATAAGAACACCTACTGGTTGATAGCAGGACTGTCTGAAGTGTATAAGTGCAATATTTCCACTTGACAAGAAGTCATTATGTTGTGTAAGTCAAGAGCCGTAAAAAATAAGATCTCTTGTGCTGTAGACCTGGGTTCCAATCCCAAGCCAAATTCCAATAAATGCCTCTTACTTCAGCGTGGCTGGTATTACGGTGAAATTGGTCAATAATGTGACCATCTTGTGTACTTCACATACTGTAAGGTGAATTGAGATATGGCAATATGTGGCCTAAATACCAGTAGTCCAGTCTGTTAATTCACAAACAGCTGTGATTTAGGTTTGGACATTGATGTCATGGTAAGTCCACAAGATGGTCACATATTTCGGCAGGTCACCAATTTTACAGTAACACAGCAGTTAGGACAGTGGATGGAGGAGGTGAGGAGGCAGACATTTTGGTATTAGAATTATTGTAGTATTGACTGATCAGGGCGATAGAAGCGTATTATGTGCGTGTGGCCATGCACATGCGTGAGACCGTGGGTGCGTGCGTCCCCTCCTCACCATGCATCTCATTACTCTTTTTAAAGTCATCATTCTCCTTGTCAACGGTAGCAGGAGCCGTGGCGTAGTTCTTGATGTTTTCGTCCAGATACCAGCTAAGGTTCTCATCAAACACTGTGGCTAGGAGATTGAACTCCTTATTGTAGTTCTTCTGTTGAAGGAAGGAAAGAGAGGGAGTGGGGAGAGAGAGAGACAAAAGTGAGGGAGAGGGAGGGAGAGAGAGAGAGAGAGAGATTAACAAGCATGCACAGAGCCACAGACCTTTACATTGATACCCTCATGCGTTGACCTGACGAAGATGTTATAGTTACATCGAAACCTCTCTCTGTTTTACATGCACCCTGACAAATGTGACCAAATTTGACTGAGGGACTGCCATTGTTTTTTTTTTTTTTTTTTGTCATGTCATGTGAAAGCAGGGAATCATAGCTTCAAATCGACATATTGGTTGTTCAGTTTGACCCACCAATTTTGGAGATATGGCTTATAGAGTAATGTCTTACAGAAAACAGCGAGTTGAGAAAACAGGCTTGAAAGGTTCACTTCTGTGGTCTCTAACATTACACCTAGATACATATTTATTTCATATTTACATATCAGCTCTGACACTTATTTCAGACATGCTCTAGCATGGGAAGAGTCTGCCTGTGCTATTAACTCATAAAAAAATAAAAAAATAAAGGTTTTCTCTTGGATTTGCACGATGGCAGGCTCTCATTCAAATCGGGTCACAAATGAAGGATATAACTGTCTGCTCCAGTGCCTTCCTTTTTACCTTATACTGTACCAGTCCTGTTCCTGAGATGCACCGGACCAGCCTAAAGTAGGCTTGAGGTGCGGTGGAACCCCCTTGTCCTCGTGCCTAGTTTGTTTCTAAACTGGATTCAGCTGATAATTAATTATTCTACCCAAGAGTCTCGGCTCTCACCTGCACTCCTTTCTTTAGAGCTTTGGGTCTACAGACCAGCAGAGGTCCCACCAGGCCAGAGTTGGTGTCCTTGACAGCGTCGACTGCAGAGTAGTAGAGATAGCTCAGGCAGTCTGCCTCCCCTTCCACTGGCCCAGCACCCACTGGCACCACCCACTCATAGGTGTGCTTGGTGCCAGGTCGGACCAGAGAAGCCGGAGGAGGAGTCACCAGTCCTAGAAAGAGGGGGTGGGGGAGTTACTTTTTAATCGCTTTTGTTGACCATGTATTTGTGAAAACTGTTTTAGAAGAACAGTAAGAATATGGACTGTACTGTACATTTCATGTGCCGATGAAGACCATAGAGATAATTTATAAAACCATGATTATGTACTGTACACAATAGTACATTGCACAGTACGGTATCAGTCTGGTGTCTGTTCCCTACACTGCTGTGTTCCAGAATAAAGTAATCATAGGTCAAGTGTTGACCTATTTTTAATTCACTAATAATTTATATTAATTTATAATTTGTTAAATTGGAAAAAGCGCTTTGTCAAGACCTGGTGCAGGCGGTGAGGAGATACGGCAGTGTTACAGACAGACAGACAGACAGACAGACAGACAGACATTGTCTGAATTATAGTATGATGATGATGAAAATGCTTTTCATTAACTAAAGTCATTTTGAGTTCTTAATGCATAATGAACTATGATGTAATTACATTGGAAAAACCAGACAATGCTGCAAATTGCATTTCAATGTTATACTGTAGCCTGTTCACCCACAATGAACTAATTGTGTCGACAGCTGGCCTACAAGAGAAACAGCAAGGGCCCTAATGGGTATTGTCCTGAGAAGTTCAACACCAACACTTTCTGCTGTGAGTGAAGTAAACTATATTATTTCATTTACCACTTGTCATGTTTTATAGGTGTGCACCAGGTTTGGTGCATTTGTTGTATTATTAGTTTATGTTACGATTGCTGTCATATCTACAGTACTATCTGTGTTGTAACTACAGTAGCATCTGTTATCATTCGCTGTATATTATGTATACTTTATATTGCATGCATCTGGCTGCTTTAATATATTCAGTAGTATCTGGTCAACATATTCACTGTCCATTGTGCACACAGGAGATGTGATTCAATTCATTACGTTAGTGCTGGTAGGGTTTCATGCTCTAATATATTCTTCATCGCCTTCTAGCTCAACCTTGTTCTGTAGACAGTCTGCAGGCCTGTTTATGAGTCTTGTAGCTCTAATGTGGTTGTTTTTTGTTTTTTGGGCTGGTGCCGACCACAAGCAGAAAACAAAACCTTGTGACAAGATATTAGAAGTGGGCAATTTGATATGGAGTGAGAATGGTCATTAGGACATTATAAAGCTTTATTTCATTGCTTTGTCTCGCCAACTCCAACTGTTTCCAAAATGTGTGTACACATTAGAGATTATAGAGGTGCACAGTGCACACAAGCTCACTCTTTTCATGAATTGAGTGAAAACGTGGCTTGCATCTTTCATAGCATTGTGTGTTAGTTAGTTGATGCCCTTAATTAGCTCAGCTTCTCTCTAGAACTCATTAGTGTTTGCTCTAAATAGATTATTTAATATGCAACACCCATATCTTTTATGATTAACAATCAATATTTTTCAACTCACTTGGTTCTCTCCTCAGCTCACGCAGTTTCTTATCGGTGTGGGACTCTGTGGAGGGGGGGGGAGAGAGAGAGAGAGAGAGAGAGAGAGAGAGAGAGAAAGAAAATAGTGTAAAATAAGTGTGTGTGCATGCGCGTGTGCGTACGTGTATATGTGTGTGTGTGTGTGTGTGTGTGTGTGTGTGTGTGTGTGCGCGCGCTAACCCTCTAGTTCATTGTGATACAGGGTTCCATCCTGCTCTATGCTGTATTGTACACCGTGTGGCTGCATGCTGTAGCTCTGGCTGGCCTTGTTCATAAACACCACCCTGATGGTGTCCTGCTCTTCAGCACGGATCACTGGACCTACACACACCAACACAGGCACGCACACACACACACACACACACACACACACACACACACACACACACACACACACACACACACACACACACACACACACACACACACAGATAGAAAGACAGACAGATATTGGTAAAGAGACAGAGAAACAGGGCAATGGTTCAGTGGAGGTAGACGAGTCTTAAGTGTTACAGATGCACACAAGCACTGTCGACCACCATACGAACACACACACACACACACACACACACACACACGTGCATGCGTGCACACACACACACATACACACACATACACACGCACGCATTCACGCACACACTCACGCATACACAGACACACACATGCAGGACGTCCACTTTTACATTTCAAGGTCTCCCGTCAACTATGACAGTACAAATACAAATGTACTGTCAGAGTTACAGACATGTAAGGGTCTCTTTAGACTCCCCTAGGAACCACGAGAGTCCCAGGAATCCACATTGAGAACCATTGCTGTGTACATGGTGGATACAATTGCCTAACAAAATGGAGGATCTAAATGAGGCCTACATTACCCAGAATTCCAAGGTGTAGTTCCTCTGGGCTGCGGAGCATCTTCGTGGTGAAGGTGTTGTCGAGGTATTCCACGTAGCGAACTTTCTTATAGCGACTTCCTATGCGGTCACGACCTTTGGTTACGAATTTAGCTGCTTCACTACACACACGCACGCACGTACGCACACACACACACACACACACACACACACACACACACACACACACACACACACACACACACACACACACACACACACACACACACACACACACACACACACATTCACAATAATTTGGTGCTCCTCTCTAAATCCAACATCATTCAGTACTGTACTGTCCTTCTATAATGACTATGCTGCTCTCCTCCCTTGTTGTATGTACAGATACAGAAACTATGCATGTCTCTGTATACTATACTGTATGTTCGTATTTGATGGCCATATGTTTGTTCTTGTGTTTAGTGTCTGTTTGTGTCTATCAGTCTGTTATTATGGTAGATTACCGCTGGCCTAGCGGTCTAGGTGCATACCACATATGGGCTCTAATGCTGCCTGACAGGGCGTTGTGGGTTTGAATCCCTTTGCTACGTGTAACTCCCCTGTTATGTCACTCTCTCCCAGGTTTCCTGTCCATCTCCACTATCAACTATCGATTAAAAAAATCCCCAAAATGATCTTACAAAAAAAAGGTTTAAGGCGTGTGTGTGTGTGAGTGCATGCGCTGCATACCCATCCGTAGGCAGAGTAGGGGCGTAGTCCCAGACAGCTTCCTCAGCAGCAATGAAGTACTGTCTAGTCTCACCGTTTGGGCGGGCCTTATGGACGTTAGGGAAACACTTCTTGATCTCAAATATGGCCTGCATGCCAGCTGTAGAGGACCACACCAATTCAAAAATGTTATTATCAATAATCGATTATTTTTATTATAATCCATTCCATTGATTAGTGTGATAAACGGATGCCCCCGTATGTACAGTATAATGCTTGTAGTACTGTACAGAAAGGGTGGGTTCAACAATAACGACACATGATGCCCAAAATAGCGATGCCAGGTTGAAAGTGCATAAACGTATGGTTGCAGTCTTGCAGACGAGAACACGCATCTATAACACTACATTAGATTAATATTCATGTGTATTTTTAGACATTTAACAACTTAAAACCCTCAATACATTGTAAACGTATTGTTTGGCTCAGTAATTGGTCTGCTCTTTTTCCCTGCTGTGCATAACCTCTTCACCGAAAATAGCAGATCTACAAGCTCACAACAACACGTCAATAAAACAACAACGTCCCTATATCACACAAAGATCTGGTCCCCCTCCCTGCAGTATCTCTGAGCCTGAGGACCCCCCTAGGGGTCCCTGGCCTGACCCGGTCGTTCACAGTGCACATTGCATACCCTTTAGGTGGTCGTTCACAGTGCAGGTCAACAGCCAGTGACCAGGGTTGTCAGCTACCATCTCTACGGTGCTGGTGGAGGCGGGGAAGAGGCTGACCGTGTCCGTGTGATGGTTCATGTTGGTCAGGATCTGACCGTGGAAGTGGATCGAGTGTATGTCCACCTGTCGATCACATTAGAAACATTATACCGTTAAGTCTTTGTCTAAAGCAGTGGTTCCCTTATACAGTTTCTGGGTCCCGAACTACATGTGTTGTGAGCGTGTGGATCAGATATTTCAACTGGTCCATGTGGTCACACTCTCATGGTACATGAACACTGAGGACTTTACGTTACATAATGATATAACATCCTTTCACGTCGTCATCCGTTACCTCGTTGCCCATGCCAATCAGGTGCCAGTGGATCTTGTTTCCCTGGCACATGCTCAGTCCAGGAAGGTTACCATACAGAAACCCATTTACACCTGCAAAACAGACACAAGCTTAATGGATCCAGGACTACATAGAACAACAGATAATTTTACTCAGAGAACCAACAAATTGAAATTGTTCACTCTCTGAGTTAGGCTACAGATTTTGTGTGTGTGTGTGTGTGTGTGTGTGTGTGTGTGTGTGCGCGCGCGTCTGTCAGAGTAGCCCTGCCAGCTCATGCATCAAGCCTAATATCTCCCCAGGCCAAGTGACAGCCCGGGGTTTGAATCCTTGGCGTCACATTGGTGAAATTACCTGGACCTGCCCAAAGGTGGTGCTGAATGTAATCTAATACAGTGATTCTTAATGTGTGCGCTGGGGACCACTTTGGGGCTGTGAGGGTTTTGCAAGTGGGTCCCCAAATAAATGGCAAAACACTACCATTTTTATGATAATATAACATGTAATATTGGGAGGGGGGGGAGGAATCCCCTTTGACTGCAGCAGTAGAAATTAGCTGGGTTTCCTGGGTGGTTCATGGACTCACCGTGCATTTTATTGCTCTCCTGAAATTCCTCGTCTGCCTTCAGGTTTGGGACGGGGGTGGGGTTGGTGATGAAGTCCTTAATGTTGTCATCGAGGTACCAACTCATATTCTCGTCGGACACCATGAACAACAGAGCATACAGGTAATCTCCTGATCTGTCTCCATAAACGTCCAGAGTTCCTGCACAGGAGAGGAGCAGTCAACTTGCATTCTTGTAGCCTACTCTATATCATTGACATTAAATACTTGCACAAGCAGAGCGCGTAAGTAATGTGGTTTATCCGGCGCTTCGATGTATGCCGTGGTATCGAGTTTGAGAGTGACGTAATGAAGATATGTATACCAATGCCGGGGTATAACTGGCTCTCGATGGTGACGTAATAAAGATATGTTTCAGTGTCGGGTGGATTAAAGGTAATGCCTCTATGTATAAAGTATGTAATCTGAAACCTACCTTTATTACGTCACCATCGAAAGCCAGTTATAACCCGACTTTAATATTTAATTCCAATGTTTTACAGAGGCGTACAGAAAACCTATGATAGAGTCATGGAGAGGTTTTACTGGCAGATCTCGATGGCAAGTAATTACGTCACCATTGACAGCTAGTTCAAGGTTCAAGGTTCAAGTTTATTTAGTGTGCCCGAAGGGCAAATTGGGTTGCAGCATAGACAGTACATTAAACAATGAATGAAACAGTACAAACAACAAACAGTTCACATAGCGGATACCAGAGTACAAAGGTGCACACAACCATTAAAGTGCAGGCGTTTAAAGTGCTATGCGATAGGTCATAAAAGTGCGTGTGCATAGACATAGGCACGAGATAATACAGTAAAAAGTAAAGGTGCTCATCATAAGGTTATATCCTCGATCTACCCACAGCAGCATTCAGTGTGTGAATAGAGACCGGGACAGTAATTACATTAATTAGTTGACAGTAATTACGTCACCATTGACAACTAGTTGATAGTAATTACATCACCATTGACAGCTAGTTGACAGTCGACAGTACTTGCGCGCTCAAGTAGGCACTCGTTAGTTTTCATTAATTTTACGTTTTTCCATTAGGTTTTATGACCTCACTTAGACCCACACAACCTGAACTTTGAACATTCATTGGATTTTCTGTGGTCTGGGGTTTTCTCTGTGTGTTCTGAAGCCTTTTGAGGTGCAATGAAAATAGGCAAAATCGGCTGGCAAATTGTTATGTCATATATGGGATTTGTGGACTCTTACCTCACAGTCCACAGGCAAGAAAACCCCAGACCACAGAAAATCTACTGATGTTAAAACTTCAGGTTTTTTGGGTGCAATTGAGCTCAGAAAACATAAGAAAGATAATAATAAGGAAACGAAACGATCCCTTTAACCAGTGACAGTATGTTTTGCTGTGAGGTTAAGAAGGATCCAACACTGTGTGTGTGTGTGTGTGTGTGTGTGTGTGTGTGTGTGTGTGTGTGTGTGTGTGTGTGTGTGTGTGTTGTAATGACCCATCCTGTGGGGTTGGTTTGGTTGGATACTAATTGTTGTTCTCTGTCCCTGTGTAGGAGGAGAGTGCCAGCCTGCTGAGGTGTGTCTTGGGGATTGACACACCTGGTCCCAATTATCCCCTTGGGTATAAAAGCAGGCTGGCTGAGGCCATTCTCTCTCTCTTGCACAGGTCACACTGCCTGTTTGGTTATGCTTGTTTGAAGTAGTTTCAGTTCGATTGATTTCTGCACTTGCACATACAGTCCATGTTCACACAGCCATACACACTTTACACTACTGATGTCACTGACCATTCACACCTCATACATGTTGCACATTTTAAGCCTTATTTAGTTATAAATAAAATAATGTTAAGTTTACTCCTGTGTGTCGTCTCCCTTTTTGTCATGATGTGAGCCAGTTCATGACAAGCTGGGGGCTCGCCACTCTAGTCTAGTTTATTGGTAGATTTGGTTTGGTTACCTCCTAGTGGAGTTTTTCTATCAAGTGTTTTGATAAACTTAGGCTTTGTTTGTTTGTTCTTAAGTGGAACAAAGTGTTTGGGGGACGAATTGGTATTTTGTTTGGGGGGAGGGAGAGAGCATTAGGAACTTTTTGGTTTTTTGTGTTCTCTCTGTGCAGGTTTTTGAGTTTTTAAAGTGCTTTAGTCCTTGGGGTTCCAACTCCCGGATAGCTTTTTAACAGTGAGTCTCCCTATGGGACTCACTGTTTATTGTTTCTGGGTTAGACTGTGTTCCACAAAAGCTGGAATGCATTGGTACCACTGAGCGGCCCTTGTTGGAGGGGGGGGACTCGGGAGGGCCACTGAAGTCTAGGGTTGAGACAGTCAGTTAGTTTTTGGTAGGCAGTTTAGGTAGGGGAGTTGGGCTCTGGGGTCTTTTGCTACTTTTGGTTAAAGCCTTTGCACAGCTTTTTTTGTTTAAAAAATAAAAAAATAGTTCTGTAGTGGAAGAATTTGTTCAGGCTCCATCTATGGAGCTGCTGGATAGATGCAAAAAAGAGCAGCTGTTAAAACTAGCAGAACACTACAACATTGTTGTTTGTGCCAAACAGTCAAAGGTTATGGTAAAGATAGTTCTGATCGACGGTTTGGTGGCAAAGGATGTATTATCAGAGGAGGCGGTCCCATCGGAGGATGAGAACCCAACTGAATTGAGGTCTGGTCATTTTTTTTATTTTTCTTCATGGCAATTAACCTTTGAGCAACAAAAGGAATTGCTTCAAATTAAACTTGAACATGAGAAAGATTGAAGAGATGAAGCAAATAACTGAATTGAAAAAGTTGGAACTGGAGCAAGACAAGTTTAAATTGAGTGTTCTTGAAGCCAATCAGTTTAATGTTGGCGCTAACCTGAAATTACTTCCCAAGTTTTCAGAAAATGATTTCCCCCACTTTTCCCTGTTTGAACGTGTGGCAGAAGCCAGGGATTGGTCTGATGCTGAGCGTACTCTACTGCTTCAATGTGTCCTCACAGGTAAGGCCCAGGAGGCCTATGCTTCTTTATCGGTGATGGATAGAAAAATATATGAGGTTGTTAAAGGAGCAGTGTTACGGGCATACGAGTTAGTAGCCGAAGCCTAGAGACAACGTTTTAGGGATTGGAGGAAAGAGGAAAATCAAACATATGTGGAATTTGGGAGAGATATGTTAGTCCAGTTTAACAGATGGTGCGTAGCATCAGAAGTTAAAACCTTTAATGGGCTTCGTGAGTTGGTTACTCTGGAACAATTAAAAAACTGTGTGCCGTTAATATTGCTACGTATATAACGGAGAAAGTTAAAACACCTCAGGAAGCAGCCGTGTTGGCTGATGAGTATTGTTTAACTCATAAATCATTTGGAGAGGACTGGGGTATGCACCAGACCAGTGGTCCAGGGTGTAGGCCTACTGAAAAACCTGTTGTGGCTCAGAGAGCTTCAGATTGTGCTCAGGTTGAGCCTGGTTCATGGAAACAGGATGACCTTGACACTTGTTATTATTGCCACAATAAAGGGCATTGGAAAAAGCATTGCCCTGCTATTAAAACTAAAGAAAAGTGGTCAGGTGGTGCACAAATAAAACCTGTTGCCTTGGCTGCCCCTGTCATTCCTTTAAATTAAGCTGTTTATTCAGCATTTATTTCAGATGGTTATGTGTCTCTGCCTGGTGGAAAGGCAGTTGCAGTGAAGATCTTTGAGATATACAGGTGCACTACGAACATACATCCGTCAAGCCGTAATTCCATTCTCCTCAGTTTCAGACACGGGTGATTTCATGTTAATGCGAGGTATGGGGATGAAAATCAGCCCCGTCCCCTTACATAGACTGAGGTTAGTCTGTGGTTTTGTTTCTGGGGAGGTGGTGGTAGGAGTGCGTCATGAGTTGCCTGTGGAGGGGGTTGAGATAATCCTTGGCAATGACCTTGCAGGTGATAAAGTGTGGGCTGAGGCTCAATCACCTGGTGACAACAGGTAAAAGCTGATGCCAAAACCTTTTCAAGACCTGTGCCATTTCCAGGACTGACTTAGTTCAAGAACAAAGGTCGGATCCCTCTTTGAAGCCTCTGTTTGAATCTGTGTCTCCTGCGGAAGACATGGAACTTGCTACAAAGGGCTATTTTGTGAAAAATGAAGTTCTTGTCCGTAAGTGGGGTGTACAGGGCGAGAATGGGCTGGAGAAACCCATTTTGCAGATTGTGGTGCCAGCTAAGTTCAGGGACATGTGTTGAAGGCCTCATATGATGAGGTAGCTGGGCATATGGGATGTAGGAACGTGTACAAGCACATCCGGCAAAATTACTTTTGGCCCCGGTTGAAAAGGGATGTTTGGTTTGTTTTCATTAAAACATGCAACGCTCGTTCAGTACAAATTGGTAAACCATCTCTGAGAGTTGGGCAACAAGAAAAAGGCCCTAGAAATGTAGTGGCTGAGGCCCTATTACATGCATTCTAGTCTGTCTGAAGTCCCCTATGTTTGTGCCTGCATCAGTCTCACTCACCTTGCTGTCTCTCACTCTCCCCTTAAATATGCTCCTATACTACAGGTACCAAGGTTGCAGGGGGGGGTGAGGTGGTGTTTGGTGGGATGGGTCAGGTATTGGTATGGGTCATATGTAACTAACGCTAAGTTAATATTACAGAGTACCTGTTTGGTCTCCTCTCTTATGGGGGGGGGGGGGGTGTGATGACCCATCCTGTGGCCGTGGGGTTGGTTTGGTTGGATACTAATTGTTGTTCTCTGTCCCTGTGTAGGAGGAGAGTGCCAGCCTGCTGAGGTGTGTCTTGGGGATTGACACACCTGGTCCCAATTATCCCCTTGGGTATAAAAGCAGGCTGGCTGAGGCCATTCTCTCTCTCTCTCCCTTGCACAGGTCACACTGCTTGTTTGCCTGGTTATGCTTGTTTGAAGTAGTTTCAGTTCGGTTGATTTCTGCACTTGCACATCCATGTTCACACAGCCATACACACTTTACACTACTGATGTCACTGACCATTCACACCTCATACATGTTGCACATTTTAAGCCTTATTTAGTTATAAATAAAATAATGTTAAGTTTACTCCTGTGTGTCGTCTCCCTTTTTGTCATGATGTGAGCCAGTTCATGACTGTGTGTGTGTGTGTGTGTGTGTGTGTGTGTGTGTTCTGAATCAAGGGCTAAGTGTATTATCGTTCATTATTGGATCATGAATAATATTGATATTACACTGCATGTCTGAATCATGTTATTCTATAGTATTCACACTTGATTCACGGCTTATTCAGTAATTTTGCAACACTGGCAATGCAATTACTTTAAAGGCCAGTCCACACCAATGCAACCCCTTGCAACATGCAACTACTTGCAACCATTACCCCCAATGGTAGTTTGCAAGGAGTTGCATTGGTGTGGACTGGCCTTGAAACTGGACAACTAGACAAGAGTTGTGTCTAGTCGCCTTGGTGCGGTCTGGACTGGTACAGACTAGAGCAGGCTTTACCTTTCTTACAGGTGAGTGGTCCTATGAGTCATGAGGTGATATCTTTACCTTTCTTACAGGTGATGAGTGGTCCTATGAGTCCTGAGGCGATATCTTTACCTTTCTTACAGGTGATGAGTGGTCCTATGAGTCCTGAGGTGATTTCTTTACCTTTCTTACAGGTGATGAGTGGTCCTATGAGTCCTGAGGCGATATCTTTCGGGCCGTTCACATGGGAGTGGTAGAACTTGGTCAGACAGTTGCCGTCCTCCGCTGTGGAGCTGTGGGACTCGGCCAGGGTCCACTCGTATGTCACCATGCCGCTGGGGGCCACGGCGTCGTCATGCTTCTGCTCTGGACCCGTCTCATCTGGATACTGGGCTCCTGGGAAGGAAGGCACGCACATACACACATAGGGTTAACACAAAGAAACTTGGCAGGCTCTGTGTGCGTGCGTGCGTGTGTGTGTGCGTGCGTGCGTGCGTGCATGTACAGTAGGATATATAATGTTGCTGTCGGGTGGAAATCTTGTATGTCCAAAACGGTTCCATATTGATTAAAAAAAATCAAAAAAACATTTCAAAATAGTGAAAATAGCAGATCTCACAATGTGTCACATCCCGACGAGTTGTGAGCTTGTACGGTATATCGGCTATTTTCACTACATTTTGAAGTATGGCATTAACAAAACTGTATACAAAGTTGAACAGATACAGGGTTTCTGCCTGACAGCAACGATCGTCTCTGTCGGATGGAAAACTCACATGTCCAAAACCTCAAGATTCGAATAAATAAATAAATAAATAAAAAACTGAACAACTGTAGCAGATCTACAAACTTGTGGATCTGCTACTTTTCTCTAATATATTCTTTATCCCACGATTTTGTAACGCATTTTTCACCCCTGTGTCAATCATCTAATCATGTGATCCTGGGCTCTACACACCCTCCACCAACCTAGTCCCCCATATATGGGGGACAAGGGGAGAGCAACGGACTCGAACTCATGCTTTCTTCATGCCTGAGTGTCCAAGTTGCTCCTTTACACCTGACAGGGGGGAGTTTTCCCTGGTTGGACGTAGCACGTGGAAGGAACACGTTATTCCAACCAGTTCCTTTCCCCTACATCAGGCGCCCGGCTGGCCAGGGGGAGGCAGTTTAGAGACCAGGATTACTGCATGTTTTTTGTGAGGGTACCTACCCTAGGGGACACGGGGAGAACATGCAAACTCCACACAGAAAGGCCCTTTTGCCAACCCCGCCTTCGGGTATGGGCACTGATGACGCGGAGTAGGAAACACGCCGCCAGCACCCACAGCGTCCCGAGCGGGAATCGAACCCAGGACCTTCTAGCTGTGAGGCGACAGCACTACCAACTGTGCCACCGTGCCCCCTCGATCTGCTACTTTTGATGCTTTTGTGGGACGCTGTATGGCATTAATTTACAAAGAAAACACAGCAAAAGTTAGAATATGGGGATAAGAAGTTTCTGCTCGACAATAGCGATATCAAATTAATATACGTCGTCATAATATATCCCTATATTCCTTCATTACTCTTGCTGTAGTTGAGTCCATGGGGGTGGATGCTGTGTTCTTCACCTACCTTCATTACTCTTGCTGTAGTTGAGTCCATGGGGGTGGATGCTGTGTTCTTCACCTACCTTCATTACTCTTGCTGTAGTTGAGTCCATGGGGGTGGATGCTGTGTTCTTCACCTACCTTCATTACTCTTGCTGTAGTTGAGTCCATGGGGGTGGATGCTGTGTTCTTCACCTACCTTCATTACTCTTGCTGTAGTTGAGTCCATGGGGGTGGATGCTGTGTTCTTCACCTACCTTCATTACTCTTGCTGTAGTTGAGTCCATGGGGGTGCATGCTGTAGGAGTGCGACGCTATGTTCTTCATGTGGACCACCAGGGTGTCTCCCTCCTCCACGGACAGCAGCGGTCCCAGGTAGCCCAGCCACTCTGGCTTTACCACCTCCGTCCTGAAGGAGGAGTCTGTGTACTGCTTGTACACAGCCTTCTTGTACCGGGAGCCAATACGCTGGGGACCACGGGCTAGGAAGACCGAGGCCTCTCTGCAGGTGGAGGGGGGAGAGAGAGAGAGAGAGAGAGAGAGAGAGAGAAAATAAATAAATCAATCTAAGAAATTCCATAAATTAAATAATAAAAATGTTTAAGACGTAGTGAAAATAGCAAAAACAACACGCCGCTTCACGACACATTGTGAACTGGTAGATCGGCTATTTTCACTAGTTTGAGTCCCGCGCAAACATCTCATTTCTCTTTTGGTTTGGGAACCTCTGATGTACAGTAATTGGTTGATGTCCTGTCTAACAGCATTAAGTGTCAATAAACAGACGTATATATTGTTGAATGTTTTGTTGAATGCATTTTGCAGGTAAAGCTGTGGAATATTTAATGCAATGCTGACTTGTAATTCTCCAGGAATGTACTATAGCCTATAATTAACATTGGTGGTGTGTTAATAAACTCAGATAAGATAAGATACAGCATAAATGTATAGGCTTGTTTAATAGTTGATACGGCATTGAAGTGTTTTATGTAAGTAATCTTTTCATTGGATATCCCGCCTGTACGGTTGCCTTGAAAAGCCGGGCGAGGTCGCCCACCTGTCACCAGACGTTTGTGTGTATTCCCTTCACTCACTTTGTCAAAGTCAGTATGGCCCTCTGGAAACAAATGCTGCCCATCCCTGCCATGTTGTTAATGTTAGATATTGTATGAATATGTTGTTAGATATTGTTGAAAACAAACCATTTGTTTTGTATCTTTTGTATTATAAAACGACTGTGTTACATAATCGGGGATTGTGTTTATATATATATATATATATATATATATATATATATATATGGTATATGATAACGTGGTTATGTATATATATATATATATATATATATATATATATATATATATTATTGTGTATATATATTATTGTGTTTATGTATATATATATAGTATTATGATAAAGTGGTTATGTATATATATATATATATATATTATATAGGGTACAGCGATTATGAATAGGTTACATTATACAGAGTGCTGATCGACACTTTCAGCCACAGGTCTGGTCTGCTGTGGTGTGTGGAGGCGGAGAACCACCAACCACCTTTCTGCCTGTCACCAGGAGCCAATCCACGCTCAGAGGGCCAGCCTGGCCTGCAGCTGTGACGTGCGATCGTTGGCATTGTCTCTCAGTCACCCCATACTGAGAGCACTCTGTCCAGTGGAGCTAGATAACGCTCAAGGTTGAAAAACTGTGTACAAGCATAGGCCAGGGGCTATACCTGTGTGGAGCCCCCTGAGCCGTAATCTGTGATTCTGTGATTCTGTGTTAAAGTTACAACTGATTATAATTATATATCACCCATTCTTGAGATAAGGGACAAAACTTTTTTCAAACTGGATTTTTTTTTTTTTTAAGATACATTCAAATCAAATGGATGTATTTGTAGACACAGGTCTCAACTACCAATATTGAGAAGGAACAGGTTTTTCGCATAACATTTCTTTCTAAAATGGGACATTTATGCACTTAATACCTGATTCATGTCAACTCCGTCAGACACACTAAAATATTTTTTAATTGAATTTGATAATTTCAACAATAATATAAAGTCCTCAGTTATCTTATACTGGCTTTCAGTAATCAAGTTAAGTAATACAATTATTTTAATATTGTTTTTTTCCAATATCACACTATTATGAAATATCCAATTTCTCAAATCCGTCATTTCAACCTC
Organism: Protomyctophum parallelum; assembly: GCF_964188405.1. NCBI lineage: Eukaryota > Metazoa > Chordata > Actinopteri > Myctophiformes > Myctophidae > Protomyctophum > Protomyctophum parallelum. The sequence goes on from NC_139713.1 coordinate 11,703,224, forward strand.
TATTTTCAATATTATAACATGAAAACCATGTAAAAAAAAAAGAAATCATCATTACGTATCATTTCAGTTGGTGTTTCAATACATATGCACAAAATATTTAACATCGAATTTTCTATTTCTTTGGAAATTAACAAAAACATCACGGGACGAACGTCTGACGGAGTTGACGAACATCTGACGGAGTTGACAAGTTTAACTGATTTAGGTTCTAGACCACCTAGGATCTTGATTCTGGTGACTAATCCCACATTTTCAAGGATGAGGAATACAGTGGTACTATTTATATTGGCCCTGTGACCATGGCAGCCATTTTCAAAATGGCCGCCACCTGCTGTTATTTTACAATAACTCAAGTTCTACACCACCTAGGATCTTGATGCTGGTGACTAATCATACATTTTCAAGGATGTGGGATACATTGGTACTATTTAGATTTGTCCTGTGACCATGGTAGACATTTTTAAAAATGGCCGCCAACTTTTTGTTATTTCCCAATAACTCAAGTTCTACACCACCTAGGATCTTGATTCTGGTGACTAATGCTACATTTTCAAGGAGGAGGAATACAGTTGTACTATTTAGATTTATCCTGTGACAATTGCAGCCATTTTCAAAAATGGTGGACCTGCTATTATTTTACCAATTTAGTCAGGGAATATTATCAGAATAATGTCAAATCTGTGATTACATTTCTTACCAAGACTTTTTTCACCAATGTGTTTGTAAAGGTGTCTACTAACATATCCCACATTGGTTTCTATTGAACCACCCTAGGGGCATTTTTGACAGCTGCTGAAAGTTGGGTACCATACCAAGTGGCTATGGCCAAACTAGGGAGTCTATGGCCAAACTAGGGGTCAAACCCCTTCGGCTAAATTCGGCCATATATCCACTGGCCCAAATGTGCTGACCTCATTTTGTGATGACGGCTATGGCCGTTTTCAGCCCAAGGAGTGTTCTTCGTGCATAGCTAATGCTTGGAATGCATTCAGAATCATGCAAACTCCCTAGTTTGACATGTCACATGCTACTTAAAGCATAATGAACATTTTGCCTTATATAGGTTGTTGATGGTACCCCAACTTTCAGCGGATATGTTAGTAGACACCCTTCCAAACACATTGGTGAAGAAAATTCTTGATAAGGAATTTATTACCAGATTGTATTAATAATCCCCTGACTAACTCATCTTCTAGACCACCTAGATCCGACTTCACCAACAGAGACCCGATTGACACCTAAACAACAAGTTTGGACAGCCCCACCAATTAGTGTTACGGAAAATAGCAAGTGTCTACCCTAGGCCCAGAGGGAGACACAGAACTTTGATGCGGCTCAAATGTTGCACGACTCCTCAAAAAGCTGCCACCAGAGATGAGAGCTGAATTCTGCCGCACAATGCTCTGCGGCCCAGGAGCAACCAACACCATGTTGGAGTTCTCTGAGTGGTTGAAGCACGAGTCCTAGCCATATAGCCTGTGCAAAGGCAAACACCTTGAAGACCTGCTTGAGGTGAACAGTGAGCAGTGAACAGTGAGCGAAAGACTGAAGACAGAAGATCTGCCTTCAGGACTATCAGGCAGGATGTGCAGACACTGAAGGCATCAGTGTCGTTCTGTGTCCCCAGCATGTCAACCAAAGCAATGTTACCAAATCAAAGGAGCCTTCACCTCAAGTCACCTGGGGCTGGGTGAGCAATCCTGTATCTAGCCTCACAACTAAATACAGACACTTGGCCAGACTGCCGTTTGAAAGGGTCAAACCCTTCATCCTGATTGGGGAAGACCACCCCACCTAATCACACCAACCGAACAAGTGAGGTTGGGGCCTCCAGGTGGGCCAGCAGCCATCTGCACAAGACTGGGCTGGACCCTGCAGGAAAGCAATCTCCAGCCAAGACAATGTAAGTTGACTATAACAGAGCCCCAGAACACAGAGCTCATGAGAAGGATGGAGAAACACTGGCAGGAGGCCACCAAGATACAACGCCACACTGCAGTGGCCAGTGAAGTCAAACTGTGCGTCTTGTGTACCTGAAAGGGACAAGTCAAAGGCCAGAAAGCCCACCTCCTTTTAATGTCCTGTCAGTAGCAACTCAACCTGCAGCTGAAATAAGTCCTGACCCCTCCCAGAGAAAGTTCATCCTTGAAAATGTAATGATTAGTCACCAGAATCAAGATCCTTGGTGGTCTAAAACTTGAGTTATTGGTAAAATAACAGCAGGTTGGTGGTCATTTTGAAAAACAATGGCCTCCATGGTCACAGGACAAATCTAAATAGTACCACTGTATTCCTCATCTTTTAAAAATGTATTATTAGTCGCCAGAATCAACATCCTAGGTGGTCTAAAACTTGAGTTATTGTAAAATAACAGCAGGTGGCGGCCATTTTGAAAAACAATGGCTGCCATGGTCACAGGACAAATCTAAATAGTACCAATGTATCCCACATCCTTGAAAATGTATGATTAGTCACCAGAATCAAGATCCTAGATGGTGTAGAACTTGAGTTATTGTAAAATAACAGCAGGTGGCGGCCATTTTGAAAAATGGCTGCCATGGTCACAGGGAAAATCTAAATTGTACCACTGTATCCCTCATCCTTGAAAATGTAGTCTTAGTCACCAGAATCAAGATCCTAGGTGGTGTAGAACTTGAGTTATTGTAAAATAACATCAGGTGGCGGCAATTTTGGAAAATGGCTGCCATGGTCACCACGAGACAAATCTGTGATGGCCCTATAGCCAAAAATGTTCCTTAAGGCATGCTCTAACTGTGTGCCAAATTAGAATACGTCCCATTATTCAAAAACTATAACTTTATTGTTTTAGGAACACTTTTGTCAACTCCGTCAGATACATGTCAACTCCGTCAGACACAAAACCTGACGGAGTTGACGTCTGACGGAGTTGACAAAATGTCATTTGTTTTCATCTTAACCCTCTGTAGTACAATGTAGCCATTTTGTTTTTGCTTCATTTGTTAGCTAAACCTAACCCTAAACTAAAATAATAAACATTATTTTGGAATTCTTAACAAAGATCATAATAATGTCCTGACGGAGTTGACATGTAAAAGCTGTGACCACCCTGATATCAACATTGTTTGTTTAAAATATCAAACAATTGAATGCTTGTCAGACCAGGTGCTCCACTGTTGCAACAAATACAAACGGGACTTGGAAAAGGAGTCTTCAGGCTAAATCTGTCGACAATATTTTCTGATTAATTTAAGACTTTTAAAAAACCTGACGGAGTTGACGGGAGACGTGGGACACACATTTGATATGAGATAACTAATGGAAAAAATAAATTAAAATTATTGTGTATATTGTTTGCTATGTTGTTGACAATCTACTTTAATTTAGTATGTATATTTATGTGATTGTGACAGTATTAGACACTTTTTTAGCAGTTTGAAATTATGACCACTTGCTGGGGACAGGCTAAATACAGGCGTTTTTGGGTACAGTGCCTGCTTTTAACTAATTCAGATGGCATATGAAAACAATTATAATGAAATGAATGGCATAATAATGCACAACTGTATTACATGTAACTTTGCAAGTGCTTTTATTGTTATTAAATTAATTTATTTTTAACAATAATAAGGCTCTTATGTGTGGGACATGTTTTTTCCACTTTTGTCCCTCATCTCAAGAATGAGTGATATATATATAGAGATATATAATATATATATGGCGTATGGGAGGTACTTTTTGTAAATATTTGTTAGGCCGTAGTTAGCGTAGACAGTTTAGGTAGTTTGAACTTAGAGTTAGGTAAGAGGGTCATGTGATACTTTAGAATAGGGATAGATAGTTTTGATGGTTTCTTTTAGTTGCCCCATATAGCCTGTCTTTTGTTTTGTATTGGAGTTGTAACCATTATTGTTTATTATTATATACCTTATCACCATAACGTTGAATAAATAACAATTCACGTGCCAGCCGTGTTGCATCCTCTCATTAATACCCCTAGACATATTAAGGGAATGTAACAGACTGTATAATTATTTTTTATATTTAAACAAAACATATTTAAACAAAGATTCTCAATAAATTAACGGCACACAACTGAATATCTGTTGACAACATTGTGCTTTTCTAAATAAGTAGGATGAATATAAATAGACACAGTAGACCGTATTCCTTGACAGTATGTAGAACATATTTACATTACATTTTCATAAATATGGTATAATTAAAAGTATAGACATTCAACTGACTGTGCAGCCATTGTTGAATAAGAGCAAACACTACTTTGTTATTTTGCTATGGCATAAATGATTGACGGTCACATACAGTCTAAACAGTATGTAGGTAGTCTGCGTTCATTCAAGGTGATGCCCTAAAGTGACATGACCGTGTGTGTGTGTGTGTGTGTGTGTGTGTGTGTGTGCACCACATACTCATCCTGTGGCAGTGTGCGGTTCTGTATGAGGTTCATCTCAGACGGCGCGTAGTTCCAGATTACCTCCTCTATTCGGATGAAGTACTCTCGCCTTATCCCAGACACACACGCTGCTGTGGCACACAGCAGCCACAGCAGCCTCCAGCCTAGGACCTGATGCATGTCGAGAGGAATATAATGATGAAGATTAGAACGACAAATATGTGCTGTATAGGCCTACAGGCGAACGATGGTCGTTTGGCCTGTAGAACTTCCCTCTCTGTTTTATAAAGCTCTTAGTTGACAGACAGCTGGGAACAACCAATCAGGACTAAGGGGTCACTTAAAACAAGTCTCCAGGGTTCCAAAAAGTTTGGATTTACACAAGTGAAAACATCTGTCTTTGTTTGCCTTCCAAAGGGGGAAAGTCAAATTTAAAAGTGTATCTATTTTCAGACAATTATGAGCTGAGATTTGTGCCACATTATGGGAGCTGGCATCTTATTGTATGCCATTTCACCTTGTTTTAAATTATCATGTCTTTGTCACTGTAGGGTTAAACATCACAGTGCGGTTCATTTTCTGGCTGTTCGCCAAACAAGATACCATTTGACCCGGTCAATACTACAGTCCACATGGCTTCGAAGGATACTTTCAAAATACAATCTATTAAGGTTCACAGAATGTATTGTTTTAATTCGTTTGATTAGTTATTTTCTTTAAAGTAGAAATTAAAGCTCAAGCACTCATGTTCACATTGCACATTTTATAATTGTATAACGAACTTTAAAAACCTTTACTTGTACAGTTTGTGGTAAAAAATAAAATTGTTGTACAGTGTTGTTGGCCTAGACGGAGGTACTGGAACTGATTACAACACAGAGAGAGCAAACATGCAGCTGCACAACACATTTACCAAGGGTTAGGTAGTGTAAATGACCGCCACTAAGACCAGATGGGGACAAAGCACAGCGGTAGTCAAAAGAAAACAAAGAAAAGAAGAGTTGGGTTTGACTCTCACAGAGCACCCTGACAGGGAGGAAGAGACAGTCCGTTAGTACATAGCATTGGATGATGCTTGTATATTTTTCTATTCTATTTTCTATTCTATTTTATTACTTACCTTTCGGAAAATGTATATGTGAACATTAGGTAGGTTTATTTGGGTACATATGGTAAATGCATGGTGATATAGTGCCATCTACTGTGCTCTGGTTTTGTGGTCTGTCTGGTTCAGGGGCAGGTTGAATTAGGCTCACCTGCTCTGATTACCTCATTTCGATCACCTGTTGGGTCTTGGGCATGTTAAGAGCAGGACAAGCAGAGCAGAGCTGCAGAGAGGAGCTTTCATGTCAGTCTCCACAAAAGATAAAGATGACAAACATAAGAAGGAAGAAAATAATATGCAAGAACTTAACTGAACTCCTAATAATCGGTGCAGAAGGCGCATACGGTATGTTCCCAGTGTTTTGTTTGTTTCTGTAAAAGTTTAATTGTTTGTTTACATTTCATTGTGTTTGTGTATATATCATTGTGTTTCTTTATAATAATACGGACATCAGGACTGACAAGAACATTCATGTTTCATTGTATTTAAAAGTATAAAAGCAACGATGGAGGGCTCCTCATGAGGATGACTAGAGAGTGGGGACCAAAACATTTTGGGCACTAGGGACAACTGGGCACCTACAGGAAGAGTGGATATACTAGAGAAATCTAGGTACCAAAACAGAGTGCTCACCAGCATAGATAAGAAAATAGATGCCTATCATTGGCCGCTGCAGTTCATTGGAGCGACGTGTCTCCATTGAAGGCAGGAAGTCAAGCGGAAGTGCTGAAGGTATTTGCTGAAGGCACACTGCGTCACTGCCCAAGTGACATCACTGCCCAAGTGACATCACTTATGCGACTCCTCCATGTCTCTCGCTGTCACTCAAGTGACTACTGGCCAATCACAGCGCGCTTTACAAGCTTCCGCTCATGCTTCGCAAGGAATCTCGGGAAAATTGTGCCTTCAATTTTGACATGTGCCCCAGAGCCGGAAGAGGCGTCTACCTTTTTATGACTATGGGCACCAGGCTTCGGGAAGAGTGGGCACTAGGGAAAACTGGGCATCTAGGAAGAGTGGGTATACTAGGGAAGGGTTAGGATTTGACATTGTTTTAGTGAGGTTAGGGTTACTACTGGCTAGATGCAGCTCATTCTTACAGGTGCAGTTTTCCCCCATAAGGTTCCCACTCTTCTTGAAAGACTGAGCACCTCTAGTGCCCACTCCTCGGGTGAGGGGAGAGTAGGCAACAGGAAGAGTCGGCTTCCTATTGCACTCTCTCTTGCCCAGTCTTCCCCAAAAAATGGTGCCCACATTTCCCTAGTACCCACCCGTCCTGTATCAGTGGAGAACAGTCCATATGCACTATAGATTGTTTACACTACAGGATTGCCAATGTATGCATTCATCTAATCTAATCCTCTTCCAATGTGTTGGGAAGTAGGTCAGTGAATTACGGTAAATTAGGCCACTGAGGCCTACAGTATATGTCAATCAATATCCTAGAAAGGTCTTCTCTCCCCATAGCCAAGTGCAAACATTCACATTCAGAATGACACAATGACAAAGACATTTACAATGGAAAATATTTATTTACTCAAGGCAACACAGACATACATTAAAAAAATATGATACTAAATATAAAATGTCTTTAACACTGACATAGCATCCAGAAGACATCAACACAAATAATATAGAAGTTTCTGAAAATGGTATAAAACACACAAAAAACATGAACCTGTCTCTGTGTTAAAGAAACTCCATCTGTGTTCCAACTAATAGAAACAGAAAAGAATAGAACAGAAATTTCCATTCATAGCAATGCTGTGCTTTTGTGCCAAACATGGAATAGGAAGTAATCATTGATCAATTCATGTCCTAAAGTTACATGACTGTGTGTGTTCAAAGGGATTGCAATATAGTTCCTGGCGTATCTCTCCTTTGACATTGTCCGTACATGGCGGTTGTCATGAAAAACTGCACTGTTTGTTGACAGTGGTACATTTGGTGCCTTAAACTCCAACCGTATTTATCCCACAGAACCAGCATTTAAATTATAATTCATATAGTTCTATGCTGTAGCCGAACAACACTTCTGACATGAGTAACATATATCAGTTTCCTGAGTCTCCTACACAAATCGCTTCCATAATAAGTCTGTCAAACAGCCATAAGTATGAGCCGAATTGCAATCTAATACTGTATATTTCAACATAAATAAAATGTCCATCCAGTGTAATTATAGACACACTTTTCTTAAGAATCAGTAGTGTAGTTGATACACAGGCATGCATGTCATTGTTATATCTGCCTCGTATTACAGCAGTGACCCACTGACCCTCAACCTTTTTCATTTCCAATCTACTGTATGCTCCTCCTCGGTGTTCATATAGCTCAGAGAGTATAAATGGAACCAAATGAACTTTTGTGGGCCCATTTGGTTCCATTCTGTACACTCTCAAGAGTTACTGTACCACCATCCACTAGCAACCTGGTGTCCCTATCTTGGGCAAGTCTTTTTCAGAATTTCCAGAATTCTTCACAAATAATGAAAATAGAAGTGCTTACCATAATTACCATTGGCCACTAGCCAGTTTCAGTTACAGTACCAGGTTGACAATGATTATATGTGTAGTTTGTGCGCTAGCTGTGTACAGGAGATGACAAGGGATTAAAGTAACATAAATGCAAATAAAAAATAAAATCACAAACTTGACAGATTGTATTTTAGTTGCTGTTTTCTTTGCTCATTTGCTCCATGTGTGCCAATCATCCAGCGATTAGCACAGACATGTATTCATACTTTGAAAATGCTACTCTCTGTTGAGAGAGTCACACGAGAAACTAGCTTCTGGTTATTATCATTATTGACAATAGGCATTTTTGTCACTTTAACAAGATAAAGATATCTATAACTAGAAAGAAAATTTCAAGATTTTTTTCTGGGTGCCTGAAGCTCGCCAAGTCTGTGCAGCATTTGAGCCACGGACCACCATTTGATGACATTTAGCCTCTCAGAAGGGTCCATTTGGTTACATGTGAGCCAGGTCTCCCCATTGACTTTCAATGGGGTATTTTGTCTAAGTTTATTGCGCATTACGTTGCTACGTTGCCACCAACATTCTAATGCTAACATGCTAACATAATAATACTATCATGCTAACATGCTAGCATGCTAACATTTTAATGCTAATGCTAACATGTTAATGCTAACATGCTAATGCTAATGCTAATGATGTATATTTCGATAGCTTTCCTTAACACATGTCATAATTGTAGCCTACACATAATACTTCAGCCTATAGTTCACATGTAGTAGTCACTAAATGAGCCCAGAGACAGCTGTTACTAGACTATTGCCATTTCAGTTAATTTGCTCAACAGTGATTCCTCGAGAAGATATGAGAGTTATTTACGAGGCGACCTGAGATAACAGAGCCTTATATTAGGGGTGTAATTAAACCCCACAGTGTCTGTGTGAACTCTTAACTCTGGGTGGCAACCTATGGTTAGTGTCAGCTGTTAGAGTTTATCTCTGAGTCATATATAGCCTACTCTGTTTGTCTGTCTTGAATCTAATTATTTCATTACATATGGTAATCAATGTCCTGTATATTTGATATGGTACATACATTTCATTATTATAGTTACATGTTTAAACCTGTTAACAGTTCTCATCATGATGTCTGAGTGACACTCAGAATAGCTTTACGAGATAGTCTCAAAAGTAAGATTCGGTTAACATGTGGTTTATCTTTTAATTGGTAAAGTTTACTGTGACTCAGGAACAGTTCAAATGTATCCCTCTGACATTTCATTCTTATAGTTACATGTGTTAAATAAGGTTCTGCATACTTCATATATAGTATAGTATAGTATAAGATATTTAGTTAGCCCCTCGGAAAATAAACCATCACTCCGTTTGTCCCTCTGTCCTGCACACACGAACACACACACACACACACACACACACTAGGGCTGCACGATATATCGTATCGTATCGATATTGAGATATCTGCAATATATATCGTGATATGAATTATATCGTATCGATATCGAGATATCTGCCATATATATCGTGAATTTTTGTCCATATCGTGAAGCCCTAGTAGAGACACCAACCCATTCTGTCACTCAATGTGATTCACACTCTTGACATTCAAAACAAGGCACCGGAATTTTTAAAACAAGACAAAAAAACGCAACCCGTGACTCAGGGGAAATAATCTGCAACTCTGGAAAATGCGACACATTGTGAGCTTGTAAATCTGCTATTTAAAAAATAAATATTAATCTGGAATCACTGGTTTAAACAACATTAGGATTAGGAAACAAGTCCAAATAAGTGACTGCACTATAGAAACAAGCCCCAAATAACACAACCCGCAACTACCAATATTTATAAGCAACTTTAAAGAAAAACAATCCCAAAGTTAGCTTATAATAAGCAGACATGGCAACACTAATTAGCACCGTACTTGATGACGTCACCATCTCAGTTTACTTCACCCACGCGAACAGAACAAGAGGGTAAAACAAAAACAATCTGTCTTTTATTATTAGGAGGGTAACTGTGACCTCTGCTGGTCAAAAAGAGGAACAGCACATTCAGGGTAATAGGATAGATGGACAACAGTTTGCAGAATTACAGTACATTTAATGTACAACTCAATACAAAACATGTTAACTGTGAGTAGACAACACCATAAAGCATTACACTTGTTTACAATAGGGCCCACCATTTTCAATTAATCAAAACATTAAGAGACGTATGAATGAATGAATGAATGAATTAATGTTTATTTCAAACTCTTTTCAATAAAATGACAATAAAAATATACAATAATTCATTAAAAGAAAAAAGAAAAGCAAAACAAAATATAGTAGGCCTACTGTTCGAAAAGGAGCAGGAATGAAGCCTAAGCTTATCTGGTCCTAGCCCTAATTATACAATTTAAAAATAAACAAATGTGTCAAGGTTCCCTTTATATTATATTTTGTCTTTGACTATTTATTTCAGCACTAAGTGGAACCATAATGTACCCTCAACCCTCCTAAAATGTATAAAACTAAAACAAAAAAATATATTTTGTAAAGTCATGTCGTATGAAATTGGTAGGATATTTCCAAGTTTGCTTGAAGCAATTAAAATCGTCAAAATTAAGTCATGCGTAACAGTGTTTTGCATGAGCGCATACCGGTAAGACCCAAAAGACCACAGAACATCCAGTGGATGTTCTGTGGTCTTTAGGGTTTAATGAATCATTAGCCTCAAAAAGTGCTCAGATTTTCCGGTGGAGGAAATGATTGACAGGCAAAATCACTCAATAGTGACATCTTCGAGTTGTGCTTGAAATGTACCGTAATTCTCAAAAACGGGTAAATTATTTAATCAATCAATCTGCTGGAAATTATTTTTATTTCGCTGCAGCTCAAAAATCATGATTTTGGTAAATGTCATGAAAGCTTTAATAATTAATGCGTACATGTATTTCCTTAACTTAAAATAAATGCGTAACATAATGGTGGTAGTGCCTCCCATTTGGCGTGTAATAAAACACAAGATTACATTAAAATCAAACAAAAACAGTAACATTGTATAAAAACAGCTAAATAATTAGTAATACATCACTGTAATGTCATCCTCTAGCAAACAATAATAATAACATAAATGGTTTGTTAATAATACATTTTAAAGGTTTAAAATTACTTTGGTAGCTGCTCTAAGAATGTTGTGATGCCAGTTTGAAAACATCCAGAGCTTTTACTTTGGTAGCTGTTTTAAGAATGAAAACATCCAGAGCTTTTACTTTGGTAGCTGCTTTAAGAATGAACACATCCAGAGGGCTCCGTCTTATGAGCTAATTTAGAACTTCCTGTCTGAGAGCTAGCTAATTTAAGACATCCGGTTGCCTTCAGAATAAAATAAGGTTATTTAATTCGTTAATTAAATAATTATTACATTACATTATTAGTATTATTACATTACAGTTATTGTAAAGACACACATTATGTTTCTGTGTAAAAATAAGTAATTAAATAACATAAAAAAGTTATCTAAATGGATAAATGCTATTCACTGGAGTGCATGGACTTTATAAAGTGGACACTGGACAAAAGACGGCTCCGCGAGGCAACTATCTGGACATACCCACGCGTTCGGGGAGATGTCCTCTACCACACCCCACTCTCCGCTAAGCGGGAGAGGTGTAAAATTCCCAGCAGCAGACCTTCTACTGTGGTCAATGCTGAAAAAAGTACCGTTTCCGGACCCAGAATGGACACTGGACAAAAGACGGCTCCGCGAGGCAACTATCTGGACATACCCACGTGTTCGGGGAGATGTCCTCTACCACACCCCACTCTCCGCTTAGCGGGAGAGGTGTAAAATTCACAGCAGCAGACCTTCTACTGTGGTCAATGCTGAAAAAAGTACCGTTTCCGGACCCAGAATGGACACTGGACAAAAAAAAAGCGTGATGAAAAGCGTGATGAAAAAGCGTGATGAAAAGCGTGATGAAAAAGCGTGATGAAAAGCGTGATGAAAAAGCGTGATGAAAAAGCGTGATGAAAAAGCGTGATGAAAAGCGTGATGAAAAAAACGTGTCTTTTGCCCTTCTTTTGCCCTTCTTTTGCCCCTTCTTTTGCCCCTTCTTTTGCCCTTCTTTTGCCCGTCTTTTTTTTGTTAGAAGGACTGTTGGTTGGTTGTTGTGACTCTAAAAGGACAACAATATGAGAAATGTGTTGGTACTTTTTGAGACACAAACAAATGGAAAACAGGTGGAAAGTAAATAAATACATCTACTGAAGTACTGTGGACAATATATTGTACTTTAATATTCTATCATTTGGACACTTTACTAGTTTTGTAGATTTGGATTACCGGTATTAAAAAAAAAAAAAGAAAAAAGAATCCTTTGGCTACAAACACATTGTGGCCATTTGGAAGTAGCTTAATATCTACAATCTCACAATGCAATGTGAGATTGTAGATCTGCTATTTTCAAATTTTCTTTCTTTCAAACATTTGAAATGGGACATTTCTGCGTAATGAGCTACATTTGGTCATTTTGTAAGTGCATTTTGATGCCATACCCTTTTATTTTAGTACATAATGTTAACACAAGTTGTAACTGTGGCTCAGACACATTCATAAGATTAAGCTAAACTGAATGTCTCTCTGCTCAAATGTACAAACGTACACATCCATACAAAAGTAGCAGATCTACATGCCAATTTCTACCATACAGAGCAACTTTATTTCAACTTTAAAGGGCCACTTCACCCCTTTTGCAGCCAGATCTTATTTGAATGATTTTTGAGACAAACACTTTCCTGAGGTTTTTATGTGTTTTTAGATATTTTAGTATTTCAAAGTGTCCATGGACTCCATGATGTCATGGACACCGGGCTCACTTCCTTCCTGAACTACAATTCCCATAATGCTTTGGTCCACTGCTCCTCCTTGTGGATAGGGGGAGGGCTGTCTTACTGAGACAACATGTAGTCCAGGAAGGAAGTGAGCCCAGTGTCCATGACATCATGGACTCTTTGAAATACTAAAATATCTAAATGCATAACAACCCCATCATTAAAATAAGATCTGGTTGCAAAAGAAAAAAGCAAGAATTTCCTAAAGATGTATTTTCTACAATGTATAAAATCTGGATAAAGAGTAATGTTGGCGTATGTTTGTGTCTTACAGGTTGATCATGTGACCTTGGTGTCATGCGGTGACCTTGGCTGCAGTCATCAGGAGATGGCTGGTATTGGTAATAGAGTGTCTACTCGGCTGAGCTGAAACGTATAACGGTGTCAACGAACGCTCCCTGAGATTACGAGGCGTACGGTGCTCGGGACGTATTGTGCCATACAACCTACGCGGCTCTATTAATACCGGCTATCTTCAACCGAGCGACGGAAGGCCCCCCACGGTACGTACCTGGATTACATGTGGCTGTAGTAGAAACTAGGGCTGTGTCACCATTACAACATGTTAAGTTGACCATTCATTGTCATACAAAGGATTGCGATTAACAATTGTTTGCTGTTGAACATATGAATACGAAGTTTCCTTTTTAGCTTTTAGGCTTCATAAAAGAAATGGTTGCACGAGGCAGATTATAGCCCTAGAATGTGTGTAATAATGGTGACACAGCCCTGTCAGTGACTGTTATGACTTCCAAAATGTCATCCTGTAGGCCGACAACTAATTTTCTTTTCCCCTGCCATTTCAGAAAGTGAAGCTGACTGCTGGGTGAACTCTATGCTGTTGCCACTGCTGGGTGAACTCTATGCTGTTGCCACTGCTGGGTGAACTCTATGCTGTTGCCACTGCTGGCTGCTGTTAGCAGTGAAGGTTAGTTAACCGTCTGATTCCTGCTGCTTGTTTAAGTGGGCTACATGCTACCATACCGTAGGTTGTCTTTCGCGCCATGTATATTCACTTAATTTGTGTGTATAATGCCAGTCCACATCACCGTTATGTGATGTTTGTGGAGGCATGTGATTTATTTATCGTTTAACATAATTTACGGGTAAAGTCTGTCCACATCCACATCACATATGTATGTTCTCTTGTGTCTCCTTTCTCTTCTCTATTCTTTGGATTTAATAAAGTTATTTATTTTTTGTTGTCATAGTTTTTAATCGCATCTTGCTTTATTTAGGTCATTTCTTTCTTCTTGCCTATCTATTGCCCTAGTTCTTCACTAGTGTTTTATGTGTGTACAAATGTGATGTGGAAGTATGTGATTTATGTCTGGTGTCATTATGGTAGCATGTAGCCCCTTAACACTGTGTTTACAGCTTACTATGCTGTAGGTCTGTGTAAACTGACGGAGGAAGCAAATGATGGCCGCTGTGTCATTTGCTTCCTTAGTTGGTGTGTGTTTTGTTTAGTGCTGATATTGAAGGTAAGTGGCTGTAGTTTATTATCCTTGACTGTTGGGCAGAAACCTTGTATCTCCATAGTTCAACCTTTTGTAAATTAATTTCCTTACTTGGTCATGCTACAGTGTCACACACAAGTACCAAATGGCCAATCTCATGAGGCAAAGATAATCCATTATTGAATATTTATCATGTAGTATTCTGTTTTTCTAATGTATCAAACCAGTGAAGTATCAGCAAGAGCTTGTGACTAAATAATAACCTTGGAACACAGATTATTATATTCATAATATTGGATCACAGTTTTGGTCCATAAAAGTAACCATTTTGGACGTACAAGGTTTCTACCCAACCTTCATCTTTTCTCTCTTCTTCGCTTTAATAAAGTTATTTGTTTTTGTGGTCAGAGTTTTTAATCGCATTTTGCTTTATTGTATTGTAATTTCTTATTTCTTTCTTGCCTATCTATGACACTAGTTCTTCACTAGTGTATGTGTGACTTGGGTCGTGTCTCGCGTACAGTTTCTCCTTTGGAGCTGTTTCATGTCATTTACCAGTAAAGCGTCAACACGTCAGTTCACATCAGATATGAACACAGGCCTGGTATGTGATGTGCATTTATGTGTTTCTTAAAGGTGATATTTCACAGCAATTGCGGATAGCTCGTCATTCACGTCTGTTGGCATTGCGCCATACGAATTGTGTTTATTGCTGTTCATGTTGTGTACTATGTTCATAGTATTGCTGACAAATACTGGGGCGCAAAGAATGCTGCTACCTCGTATAATTTATGTCAATCGTCCACAAATGGCATAAATTGTACAGTCTTGCCCCATGTTTCCTACATGGGACAACTAGATAGAAAAATACTTGCGCCACAAACCTAAAGGCCAACTGCTTGGGCAGAGACCAAGAAAATCTATTTTGTTCATGTTCATAAAGTGCTCCAAGTGCTTAAAGTGCAGCAGCAAATATCTAGGTCATAAGACCATTGTTCTTGCTATATTATCAGATCTAATTAGTGAGTAAAGCTTCATTACGTAAGCCCACATCACATATGAACACAGGCCCGGTATGTGATGTGTGTTTATGTCTCGTATCATTTCACATTTGTGAGTAAGGCTTCATCATGTCATCCCACATCACATAATGAACTTAGGGTTAGGGTAGGGCTAGGTATGTGATATTGGTTGATGTGATGTATGTCTTTTATAATGTGCGAGAGAAGCTTCATCATGTCAGTTCACATCACATTATGTGGTGTGTATTGATGTGATTTATTTATGCTGCCATTTGCAGCTAAAACTTCATCCATGCCGGTCAGTAGGCAAGGCATTGACGATGGGCCTATGACCCAAACGTTTTCTGCTGCACTTTTCACTTTTAGCACTTTGTAGCACTTTATGAGCATGACACAATACATTTTCTTAGTTTATGTCTGAGGAGTTTTCCTTGAGGTATTTGTGGAGTGAGTAAAGTCATAATCATGGCTATCATTCATAGTCTGTTATGATTTGAATTTCTAAGTAGGCTATTAAGGACTTCTCTTTTTAAATAAATCAAATGATCTTGCCGTGGGAGGCATATTTAGATAAATATATTTGACATGTTAGCTTCTGTAATCTCTTATACATTGCCTACAATGTAAATTGTGAAATTACTGTAATGTGTGATTTTGGACCTGTAAATTACAAAACTAAAAATAAGGCACTGGTGTGGTACTCCTGGTTTACCAGAACGGGGTTCAACTCCCTGCGGTGCTCTGCTCAATTTGTATTTACAACATGGTTCATTTTCTGCTCATTGTTTCCTTTTCATAGATGATAACCCCCAGGTTCTTTGCTGTGTTTGTACTCTCTACAGTTAGATTATAAGGTTCTTTACTGTGTTTGTACTCCCTACAGTTAGATTATAAGGTTCTTTACTGTGTTTGTACTCTCGTTAGATTATAAGGTTCTTTACTGTGTTTGTACTCCCTACAGTTAGATTATGAGGTTCTTTACTGTGTTTGTACTCCCTACAGTTAGATTATAAGGTTCTTTACTGTGTTTGTACTCTACAGTTAGATTATAAGGTTCTTTACTGTGTTTGTACTCTCTAGTTAGATTATAAGGTTCTTTACTGTGTTTGTACTCCCTACAGTTAGATTATAAGGTTCTTTACTGTGTTTGTACTCTCTACAGTTAGATTATAAGGTTCTTTACTGTGTTTGTACTCCCTACAGTTAGATTATAAGGTTCTTTGCTGTGTTTGTACTCCCTACAGTTAGATTATTCAGTATTTAAGTCCGACGTCATTTTGTAGTGCTACGTTACGTCCGGGTCCAAGTGGCACCAGCTCCCGTCCGCATCCCATTGTAAATAGAATATCTAAACGCGTGAATCTTTTTAAATTGACGTTATTTTTCAGAAAGGAAGCCATTGAGGGTTAAAATGGGTCTTAATGCTTCCAACTCGAGTAGAATTATTAATGTTTTGTACAAGTGTCCATGACAACAAAAATATATGATGTGGAGACAATAAAGACTATTATTATCATTATTATTGAAGGTGGCAACAGTCCATTTGCTCGGTAAAATATTTCGGGGGATATTTACAATGTGTGCAGGCTTGAGTATGTTGAATCTAGTTTGCATTAATGAGGATTTAGTTGACACAATCAAATAAAATGGCGATAGTATTCCATGTGGGGCAGACGGCCTGTCACAGCCAGATTTTGGAGAGCAGCGCAGCTTTGTTGTTGCGAGGAAAGCGGTAAAATGAGACTTTCGTGGTTGTTTTCGTCTCAGATTTAGTCCGACGGAGCGTCACAGTATAACTCCATGGGGACACAAAAGCAACACAAAAGTAGGACCCGGAAGTATCTCAGGAGGGGGCGCTCACGTCACAGCTAAAATACTGAATAAGGTTTACTGTGTTTGTACTCCCTACAGTTAGATTATAAAGTTCTTTACTGTGTCTGTACTCCCTACAGTTAGATTATAAGGTTCTTTACTGTGTTTGTACTCCCTACAGTTAGATTATAAGGTTCTTTACTGTGTTTGTACTCCCTACAGTTAGATTATAAGGTTCTTTACTGTGTTTGTACTCCCTACAGTTAGATTATAAGGTTCTTTACTGTGTTTGTACTCCCTACAGTTAGATTATAAGGTTCTTTACTGTGTTTGTACTCTCTACAGTTAGATTATAAGGTTCTTTACTGTGTTTGTACTCTCTACAGTTAGATTATAAGGTTCTTTACTGTGTTTGTACTCCCTACAGTTAGGTTATAAGGTTCTTTACTGTGTTTGTACTCCCTACAGTTAGATTATAAGGTTCTTTACCGTTTGTACTCTCTACAGTTAGATTATGAGGTTCTTTACTGTGTTTGTACGCTCTACAGTTAGATTATAAGGTTCTTTACTGTTTTTACTCCCTACAGTTAGATTATAAGGTTCTTTACTGTGTCTGTACTCCCTACAGTTAGATTATAAGGTTCTTTACTGTGTTTGTACTCCCTACAGTTAGATTATAAGGTTCTTTACTGTGTTTGTACTCCCTACAGTTAGATTATAAGGTTCTTTACTGTGTTTGTACTCCCTACAGTTAGATTATAAGGTTCTTTACTGTGTTTGTACTCCCTACAGTTAGATTATAAGGTTCTTTACTGTGTTTGTACTCTCTACAGTTAGATTATAAGGTTCTTTACTGTGTTTGTACTCTCTACAGTTAGATTATAAGGTTCTTTACTGTGTTTGTACTCTCTACAGTTAGATTATAAGGTTCTTTACTGTGTTTGTACGCTCTACAGTTAGATTATAAGGTTCTTTACTGTTTGTACTCCCTACAGTTAGATTATACGGTTCTTTACTGTTTGTACTCCCTACAGTTAGATTATAAGGTTCTTTACTGTGTCTGTACTCCCTACAGTTAGATTATAAGGTTCTTTACTGTGTTTGTACTCCCTACAGTTAGATTATAAGGTTCTTTACTGTGTTTGTACTCCCTACAGTTAGATTATAAGGTTCTTTACTGTGTTTGTACTCCCTACAGTTAGATTATAAGGTTCTTTACTGTGTTTGTACTCCCTACAGTTAGATTATAAGGTTCTTTACTGTGTTTGTACTCTCTACAGTTAGATTATAAGGTTCTTTACTGTGTTTGTACTCTCTACAGTTAGATTATAAGGTTCATTACTGTGTTTGTACTCTCTACAGTTAGATTATAAGGTTCTTTACTGTGTTTGTACTCCCTACAGTTAGATTATAAGGTTCTTTACTGTGTTTGTACTCCCTACAGTTAGATTATAAGGTTCTTTACCGTTTGTACTCTCTACAGTTAGATTATAAGGTTCTTTACTGTGTTTGTACTCTCTACAGTTAGATTATAAGGTTCTTTACTGTTTGTACGCCCTACAGTTAGATTATACGGTTCTTTACTGTTTGTACTCCCTACAGTTAGATTATAAGGTTCTTTACTGTGTTTGTAATCCCTACAGTTAGATTATAAGGTTCTTTACTGTGTTTGTACTCCCTACAGTTAGATTATAAGGTTCTTTACTGTGTTTGTACTCTACAGTTAGATTATAAGGTTCTTTACTGTGTTTGTACTCCCTACAGTTGGATTATAAGGTTCTTTACTGTGTTTGTACTCCCTACAGCTAGATTATAAGGTTCTTTACTGTGTTTGTACTCCCTACAGTTAGATTATAAGGTTCTTTACTGTGTCTGTACTCCCTACAGTTGGATTATACGGTTCTTTACTGTGTTTGTACTCTACAGTTAGATTATAAGGTTCTTTACTGTGTTTGTACTCTCTACAGTTAGATTATAAGGTTCTTTACTGTGTTTGTACTCCCTACAGTTAGATTATAAGGTTCTTTACTGTGTTTGTACTCTCTACAGTTAGATTATAAGGTTCTTTACTGTGTTTGTACTCTCTACAGTTAGATTATAAGGTTCTTTACTGTGTTTGTACTCCCTACAGTTAGATTATAAGGTTCTTTACTGTGTTTGTACTCCCTACAGTTAGATTATAAGGTTCTTTACTGTGTTTGTACTCTCTACAGTTAGATTATAAGGTTCTTTACTGTGTTTGTACTCTCTACAGTTAGATTATAAGGTTCTTTACTGTGTTTGTACTCCCTACAGTTAGATTATAAGGTTCTTTACTGTGTTTGTACTCTCTACAGTTAGATTATAAGGTTCTTTACTGTGTTTGTACTCCCTACAGTTAGATTATAAGGTTCTTTACTGTGTTTGTACTCCCTACAGTTAGATTATAAGGTTCTTTACTGTGTTTGTACTCCCTACAGTTAGATTATAAGTCTATTTAGGGACCAAGCCCGAAGGGACTCTTGGTCTCTTGATTATTATATATTCATGGTTCTGTATCTAACCAGGAGGAGCCAGTGATGGTTCTGATCACATGGTTCTGTGTTTAACCAGGAGGAGCCAGTGATGGCTCTGATCACATGGTTCTGTATTTAACCAGGAGGAGCCAGTGATGGCTCTGATCACATGGTTCTGTATTTAACCAGGAGGAGCCAGTGATGGTTCTGATCACATGGTTCTGTATTTAACCAGGAGCCAGTGATGGTTCTGATCACATGGTTCTGTATTTAACCAGGAGGAGCCAGTGATGGTTCTGATCACATGGTTCTGTATTTAACCAGGAGGAGCCAGTGATGGCTCTGATCACATGGTTCTGTATTTAACCAGGAGGAGCCAGTGATGGCTCTGATCACATGGTTCTGTATTTAACCAGGAGCCAGTGATGGTTCTGATCACATGGTTCTGTATTTAACCAGGAGCCAGTGATGGTTCTGATCACATGGTTCTGTATTTAACCAGGAGGAGCCAGTGATGGCTCTGATCACATGGTTCTGTATTTAACCAGGAGGAGCCAGTGATGGCTCTGATCACATGGTTCTGTATTTAACCAGGAGGAGCCAGTGATGGTTCTGATCACATGGTTCTGTATTTAACCAGGAGCCAGTGATGGTTCTGATCACATGGTTCTGTATTTAACCAGGAGCCAGTGATGGTTCTGATCACATGGTTCTGTATTTAACCAGGAGGAGCCAGTGATGGCTCTGATCACATGGTTCTGTATTTAACCAGGAGGAGCCAGTGATGGTTCTGATCACATGGTTCTGTATTTAACCAGGAGCCAGTGATGGTTCTGATCACATGGTTCTGTATTTAACCAGGAGCCAGTGATGGCTCTGATCACATGGTTCTGTATTTAACCAGGAGGAGCCAGTGATGGCTCTGATCACATGGTTCTATATTTAACCAGGAGGAGCCAGTGATGGCTCTGATCACATGGTTCTGTATTTAACCAGGAGCCAGTGATGGTTCTGATCACATGGTTCTGTATTTAACCAGGAGGAGCCAGTGATGGCTCTGATCACATGGTTCTGTATTTAACCAGGAGCCAGTGATGGTTCTGATCACATGGTTCTGTATTTAACCAGGAGGAGCCAGTGATGGTTCTGATCACATGGTTCTGTATTTAACCAGGAGGAGCCAGTGATGGTTCTGATCACATGGTTCTGTATTTAACCAGGAGCCAGTGATGGTTCTGATCACATGGTTCTGTATTTAACCAGGAGGAGCCAGTGATGGCTCTGATCACATGGTTCTATATTTAACCAGGAGGAGCCAGTGATGGCTCTGATCACATGGTTCTGTATTTAACCAGGAGCCAGTGATGGCTCTGATCACATGGTTCTGTATTTAACCAGGAGGAGCCAGTGATGGCTCTGATCACATGGTTCTGTATTTAACCAGGAGGAGCCAGTGATGGCTCTGATCACATGGTTCTGTATTTAACCAGGAGCCAGTGATGGCTCTGATCACATGGTTCTGTATTTAACCAGGACGGCTTAATGTAGTATGCTGTTTTTCATGATTTTGGAGGATTTGAGAAAAAGATGAAAATCGCGAAAAAAGGGCATGGCCTACTGTAGTTCATGGTTTGGACCGCATGCCGTTTTTCATGATTTTGGAGGATTTGAGAAAAAGATGAAAATAATGGACCTGTAAATTTACAACAAAACAAACTAAGGCACTGGTGTGGTACTCCTGGTTTACCAGAACGGGGTTCAAGTCCCTGCGGTGCTCTGCTCAATATGTTGTATCGTTTATTTTAATGTTCTGCTCATTGTGTTGCCTTTTCATAGATGATAACCCCAGGTTCTCTGCTGTGTTTGTACTCCCTACAGTTTGGTTACCAAGTCTATTTATTACTCATGATTTATGTTCACTCCGAGACCATGGACTATAGCCTTTCGCTTTTCCCCGATTTTCCCCTTTTTTTCAAATCCTCAGAAATCGTGAAAAATGACATACTATAGTATGCCCTCCGACAACATGGACTATAGCCTTTCGCTTTTCTGCGATTTTCACAATTTTTTTCAAATCCTCCGAAATCGTGAAAAACGATTAAGTAAGTATAAATGACCTTGACCAGTATAAATGACCTTGACCAGTATAAATGACCTTGACCAGTATGAATGACCTTTACCAGTATAAACTACCTTGACCAGTATAAACTACCTTGTCCAGTATGCGGTCTGTGACCATGGACTATAGCCTTTTGCTTTTCCTTGATTTTCACCTTTTTTCAAATCCTCAACAATGATGAAATATCGTGCACTATAGCGCGCCACTCAATGACCTTGACCAATATCAATGACTGACCTTGAGCAGTATAAATGACCTTCATGAGACTAGTAAATAACCTTGACCAGTATAAATGACCTTGACATTTTTGAGGATTTGAAAAAAATGAAAAAACGATGGGCTTTGTGTGTGCTGAGGGAAGCTTTGTGTGTGCTGAGGGAAGCTTTGTGTGTGCTGAGGGAAGCTTTTTGTGTGCTGGGCTGCGAATCTTTAGGTGTCCCACGATTCGATTCGATTCCGATTCTTGGGGTGACGATTCGTTTCAAAAACGATCTTTTCGATTTTTCCGATTCTCGATTCAAAAAAGATTTTTTTTTTTCGATTCTAAAGCAGTTTTTTTATTTTTATTAAAAACAATTAAATATAATTTTAGCATGATCTACTCCAGTCTTCTGGCATGAAAGCAGAGTACATTTAGTAAAAAGCTTGTATAATTGTAAAGGTTTTATCAACTGAATGATTTAAACACACAAAGGTTAAATCCAAGAGTAAGAACATGTCTCATTTATTTAGCTTGCACACATTTGAACCAGTACAAAAGTTACAAAATCTCTTCTCACTCAATACCACAACAATACATTAGTATTAAAACAGGTGTAAAATAAATACAATTGGCAGGCTTAGCTGGTAGTAAATGCACTATGCAGAAACCCAGGCCATAATGCATTGCATGCACAGGTACATTTGTGCAAGAAAAAAAAAGCTTTGTGTGTGCTGAGGGAAGCTTTGTGTGTGCTGAGGGAAGCTTTGTGTGTGCTGGGGGAAGCTTTGTGTGTGCTGAGGGAAGCTTTGTGTGTGCTGAGGGAAGCTTTGTGTGAGCTGAGGGAAGCTTTGTGTGGGCTGAGGGAAGCTTTGTGTGTGCTGAGGGAAGCTTTGTGTGAGCTGAGGGTAGCTTTGTGTGTGCTGAGGGAAGCTTTGTGTGAGCTGGGGGAAGCTTTGTGTGTGCTGGGGGAAGCTTTGTGTGTGCTGAGGGAAGCTTTGTGTGTGCTGGGGGAAGCTTTGTGTGTGCTGAGGGAAGCTTTGTGTGTGCTGGGGGAACTTTGCATCAGAAAAGGCAACACTGTATGGTACAGTATGTATGACTGTGTGGTACAGTATGTACAGTATGGTAACACTGTATGGTACAGTATGGTAACACTGTATGGTACAGTATGTATGACTGTGACTTTTAGACAGTGCCACGTGTATAGCCCATGTTCAAAAATGATGAAAAACGAGGTTAATTTTTTTTTTTTTTTTCAAAAAACGATGGGCTATAACCCATGTTTTTTGAAATTTTGAAATGTTTTAAAATCCTCAAAAATGATGAAAAACGGCGTGCTATAGTATGCCGAACGGTAGGGGCTATATCCCATGTTCAAAAATGATGAAAAACGAGGTTAATTCTTTTTTTCAAAATTTCAAAAAACGATGGGCTATAACCCATGTTTTTTGAAATTTTGAATTTTTTTCAAATCCTCAAAAATGATGAAAAACGGCGTGCTATAGTATGCCGAACGGTAGGGGCTATATCCCATGTTCAAAAATGATGAAAAACGAGGTTAATTCTTTTTTTCAAAATTTCAAAAAACGATGGGCTATAACCCATGTTTTTTGAAATTTTGAATTTTTTTCAAATCCTCAAAAATGATGAAAAACGGCGTGCTATAGTATGCCGAACGGTAGGGGCTATAGCCCATGTTCAAAAATGATGAAAAACGAGGTTAAAAAAAAAATCTAAATTTCAAAAAAACGATGGGCTATAACCCATGTTTTTTGAAATTTTGATTTTTTTTGAAATCCTCAAAAATAATGAAAAACGGCGTGCTATAGTATGCCGAACGGTAGGGGCTATATCCCATGTTCAAAAATGATGAAAAACGAGGTTAATTTTTTTTTTCAACATTTCAAAAAACGATGGGCTATAACCCATGTTTTTTGAAATTTTGAATTTTTTTCAAATCCTCAAAAATGATGAAAAACGGCGTGCTATAGTATGCCGAACGGTAGGGGCTATAGCCCATGTTCAAAAATGATGAAAAACGAGGTTAATTTTTTTTTTTTAATTTCAAAAAACGATGGGCTATAACCCATGTCTTTTGAAATTTTGAATTTTTTTCAAATCCTCAAAAATGATGAAAAACGGCGTGCTATAGTATGCCGAACGGTAGGGGCTATAGCCCATGTTCAAAAATGATGAAAAACGAGGTTAATTTTTTTTTTCAAAATTTCAAAAAACGATGGGCTATAACCCATGTTTTTTGAAATTTTGAATTTTTTTCAAATCCTCAAAAATGATGAAAAACGGCGTGCTATAGTATGCCGAACGGTAGGGGCTATAGCCCATGTTCAAAAATGATGAAAAACGAGTTTTTTTTTTTTTTTCAAAAAACGATGGGCTATAACCCATGTTTTTTGAAATTTTGAAATGTTTTAAAATCCTCAAAAATGATGAAAAACGGCGTGCTATAGTATGCCGAACGGTAGGGGCTATATCCCATGTTCAAAAATGATGAAAAACGAGGTAATTTTTTTTTTTCAAAATTTCAAAAAACGATGGGCTATAACCCATGTTTTTTGAAATTTTTAATTTTTTTCAAATCCTCAAAAATGATGAAAAACGGCGTGCTATAGTATGCCGAACGGTAGGGGCTATATCCCATGTTCAAAAATGATGAAAAACGAGGTTAATTCTTTTTTTCAAAATTTCAAAAAACGATGGGCTATAACCCATGTTTTTTGAAATTTTGAATTTTTTTCAAATCCTCAAAAATGATGAAAAACGGCGTGCTATAGTATGCCGAACGGTAGGGGCTATAGCCCATGTTCAAAAATGATGAAAAACGAGGTTAAAAAAAAATCTAAATTTCAAAAAACGATGGGCTATAACCCATGTTTTTTGAAATTTTGATTTTTTTTTAAATCCTCAAAAATAATGAAAAACGGCGTGCTATAGTATGCCGAACGGTAGGGGCTATAGCCCATGTTCAAAAATGATGAAAAACGAGGTTAAAAAAAAAATCAAAATTTCAAAAAACGATGGGCTATAACCCATGTTTTTTGAAATTTTGAATTTTTTTCAAATCCTCAAAAATGATGAAAAACGGCGTGCTATAGTATGCCGAACGGTAGGGGCTATAGCCCATGTTCAAAAATGATGAAAAACGAGGTTCATTTTTTTTTTTTTTTTCAAAAAACGATGGGCTATAACCCATGTTTTTTGAAATTTTGAAATGTTTTAAAATCCTCAAAAATGATGAAAAACGGCGTGCTATAGTATGCCGAACGGTAGGGGCTATATCCCATGTTCAAAAATGATGAAAAACGAGGTTAATTTTTTTTTCCAAAATTTCAAAAAACGATGGGCTATAACCCATGTTTTTTGAAATTTTGAATTTTTTTCAAATCCTCAAAAATGATGAAAAACGGCGTGCTATAGTATGCCGAACGGTAGGGGCTATATCCCATGTTCAAAAATGATGAAAAACTAGGTTAATTTTTTTTTCAAAATTTCAAAAAACGATGGGCTATAACCCATGTTTTTTTTAATTTTAATTTTTTTTCAAATCCTCAAAAATGATGAAAAACGGCGTGCTATAGTATGCCGAACGGTAGGGGCTATAGCCCATGTTCAAAAATGATGAAAAACGAGGTTAAAAAAAAAATCAAAATTTCAAAAAACGATGGGCTATAACCCATGTTTTTTGAAATTTTGAATTTTTTTCAAATCCTCAAAAATGATGAAAAACGGCGTGCTATAGTATGCCGAACGGTAGGGGCTATAGCCCATGTTCAAAAATGATGAAAAACGAGGTTAATTTTTTTTTTTTTTTTTCAAAAAACGATGGGCTATAACCCATGTTTTTTGAAATTTTGAAATGTTTTAAAAACCTCAAAAATGATGAAAAACGGCGTGCTATAGTATGCCGAACGGTAGGGGCTATATCCCATGTTCAAAAATGATGAAAAACGAGGTTAATTTTTTTTTCCAAAATTTCAAAAAACGATGGGCTATAACCCATGTTTTTTGAAATTTTGAATTTTTTTCAAATCCTCAAAAATGATGAAAAACGGCGTGCTATAGTATGCCGAACGGTAGGGGCTATATCCCATGTTCAAAAATGATGAAAAACTAGGTTAATTTTTTTTTCAAAATTTCAAAAAACGATGGGCTATAACCCATGTTTTTTGAAATTTTATTTTTTTTTCAAATCCTCAAAAATGATGAAAAACGGCGTGCTATAGTATGCCGAACGGTAGGGGCTATATCCCATGTTCAAAAATGATGAAAAACGAGGTTAATTTTTTTTTTCAAAATTTAAAAAAACGATGGGCTATAACCCATGTTTTTTGAATTTTTGATTTTTTTTCAAATCCTCAAAAATGATGAAAAACTGCGTGCTATAGTATGCCGAACGGTAGGGGCTATAGCCCATGTTCAAAAATGATGAAAAACGAGGTTAATTTTTTTTTCAATATTTCAAAAAACGATGGGCTATAACCCATGTTTTTTTAAATTTTGAATTTTTTTCAAATCCTCAAAAATGATGAAAAACGGCGTGCTATAGTATGCCGAACGGTAGGGGCTATAGCCCATGTTCAAAAATGATGAAAAACGAGGTTAATTTCTTTTTTTTTTTTTTTAAACGATGGGCTATAACCCATGTTTTTTGAAATTTTGAAATGTTTTAAAATCCTCAAAAATGATGAAAAACGGCGTGCTATAGTATGCCGAACGGTAGGGGCTATATCCCATGTTCAAAAATGATGAAAAACGAGGTTAATTTTTTTTTTCAAAATTTCAAAAAACGATGGGCTATAACCCATGTTTTTTGAAATTTTGAATTTTTTTCAAATCCTCAAAAATGATGAAAAACGGCGTGCTATAGTATGCCGAACGGTAGGGGCTATAGCCCATGTTCAAAAATGATGAAAAACGAGGTTAAAAAAAAAATCAAAATTTCAAAAAACGATGGGCTATAACCCATGTTTTTTGAAAATTTGATTTTTTTTTAAATCCTCAAAAATGATGAAAAACGGCGTGCTATAGTATGCCGAACGGTAGGGGCTATAGCCCATGTTCAAAAATGATGAAAAACGAGGTTAAAAAAAAAATCAAAATTTCAAAAAACGATGGGCTATAACCCATGTTTTTTGAAATTTTGAATTTTTTTCAAATCCTCAAAAATGATGAAAAACGGCGTGCTATAGTATGCCGAACGGTAGGGGCTATATCCCATGTTCAAAAATGATGAAAAACGAGGTTAAAAAAAAAATCAAAATTTCAAAAAACGATGGGCTATAACCCATGTTTTTTGAAATTTTGAATTTTTTTCAAATCCTCAAAAATGATGAAAAACGGCGTGCTATAGTATGCCGAACGGTAGGGGCTATAGCCCATGTTCAAAAATGATGAAAAACGAGGTTAAAAAAAAAATCTAAATTTCAAAAAACGATGGGCTATAACCCATGTTTTTTGAAATTTTGATTTTTTTTTAAATCCTCAAAAATAATGAAAAACGGCGTGCTATAGTATGCCGAACGGTAGGGGCTATAGCCCATGTTCAAAAATGATGAAAAACGAGGTTAAAAAAAAATTCAAAATTTCAAAAAACGATGGGCTATAACCCATGTTTTTTGAAATTTTGAATTTTTTTCAAATCCTCAAAAATGATGAAAAACTGCGTGCTATAGTATGCCGAACGGTAGGGGCTATAGCCCATGTTCAAAAATGATGAAAAACGAGGTTAATTTTTTTTTCAAAATTTCAAAAAACGATGGGCTATAACCCATGTTTTTTGAAATTTTGAATTTTTTTCAAATCCTCAAAAATGATGAAAAACGGCGTGCTATAGTATGCCGAACGGTAGGGGCTATAGCCCATGTTCAAAAATGATGAAAAACGAGGTTAATTTTTTTTTTTTTTCAAAAAACGATGGGCTATAACCCATGTTTTTTGAAATTTTAAATTTTTTTCAAATCCTCAAAAATGATGAAAAACGGCGTGCTGTAGTATGCCGAACGGTAGGGGCTATATCCCATGTTCAAAAATGATGAAAAACGAGGTTAATTTTTTTTTTCAAAATTTCAAAAAACGATGGGCTATAACCCATGTTTTTTGAAATTTTGAATTTTTTTCAAATCCTCAAAAATGATGAAAAACGGCGTGCTATAGTATGCCGAACGGTAGGGGCTATAGCCCATGTTCAAAAATGATGAAAAACGAGGTTAAAAAAAAAAATCAAAATTTCAAAAAACGATGGGCTATAACCCATGTTTTTTGAAATTTGGAATTTTTTTCAAATCCTCAAAAATGATGAAAAACGGCGTGCTATAGTATGCCGAACGGTAGGGGCTATAGCCCATGTTCAAAAATGATGAAAAATGAGGTTAATTTTTTTTTCAAAATTTCAAAAAACGATGGGCTATAACCCATGTTTTTTGAAATTTTGAATTTTTTTCAAATCCTCAAAAATGATGAAAAACGGCGTGCTATAGTATGCAGAACGGTAGGGGCTATATCCCATGTTCAAAAATGATGAAAAACGAGGTTAATTTTTTTTTTCAAAATTTCAAAAAACGATGGGCTATAACCCGTGTTTTTTGAAATTTTGAATTTTTTTCAAATCCTCAAAAATGATGAAAAACGGCGTGCTATAGTATGCCGAACGGTAGGGGCTATAGCCCATGTTCAAAAATGATGAAAAACGAGGTTAAAAAAAAAAATCTAAATTTCAAAAAACGATGGGCTATAACCCATGTTTTTTGAAATTTTGAAATTTTTTCAAATCCTCAAAAATGATGAAAAACGGCGTGCTATAGTATGCCGAACGGTAGGGGCTATAGCCCATGTTCAAAAATGATGAAAAACGAGGTTAATTTTTTTTTCAAAATTTCAAAAAACGATGGGCTATAACCCATGTTTTTTGAATTTTTGAATTTTTTTCAAATCCTCAAAAATGATGAAAAACTGCGTGCTATAGTATGCTGAACGGTAGGGGCTATATCCCATGTTCAAAAATGATGAAAAACGAGGTTAATTCTTTTTTTCAACATTTCAAAAAACGATGGGCTATAACCCATGTTTTTTGAAATTTTGAATTTTTTTCAAATCCTCAAAAATGATGAAAAACGGCGTGCTATAGTATGCCGAACGGTAGGGGCTATAGCCCATGTTCAAAAATGATGAAAAACGAGGTTAATTTTTTTTTTTAAATTTCAAAAAACGATGGGCTATAACCCATGTCTTTTGAAATTTTGAATTTTTTTCAAATCCTCAAAAATGATGAAAAACGGCGTGCTATAGTATGCCGAACGGTAGGGGCTATAGCCCATGTTCAAAAATGATGAAAAACGAGGTTAATTTTTTTTTTCAAAATTTCAAAAAACGATGGGCTATAACCCATGTTTTTTGAAATTTTGAATTTTTTTCAAATCCTCAAAAATGATGAAAAACGGCGTGCTATAGTATGCCGAACGGTAGGGGCTATAGCCCATGTTCAAAAATGATGAAAAACGAGTTTTTTTTTTTTTTTCAAAAAACGATGGGCTATAACCCATGTTTTTTGAAATTTTGAAATGTTTTAAAATCCTCAAAAATGATGAAAAACGGCGTGCTATAGTATGCCGAACGGTAGGGGCTATATCCCATGTTCAAAAATGATGAAAAACGAGGTAAATTTTTTTTTTCAAAATTTCAAAAAACGATGGGCTATAACCCATGTTTTTTGAAATTTTTAATTTTTTTCAAATCCTCAAAAATGATGAAAAACGGCGTGCTATAGTATGCCGAACGGTAGGGGCTATATCCCATGTTCAAAAATGATGAAAAACGAGGTTAATTCTTTTTTTCAAAATTTCAAAAAACGATGGGCTATAACCCATGTTTTTTGAAATTTTGAATTTTTTTCAAATCCTCAAAAATGATGAAAAACGGCGTGCTATAGTATGCCGAACGGTAGGGGCTATAGCCCATGTTCAAAAATGATGAAAAACGAGGTTAAAAAAAAATCTAAATTTCAAAAAACGATGGGCTATAACCCATGTTTTTTGAAATTTTGATTTTTTTTTAAATCCTCAAAAATAATGAAAAACGGCGTGCTATAGTATGCCGAACGGTAGGGGCTATAGCCCATGTTCAAAAATGATGAAAAACGAGGTTAAAAAAAAAATCAAAATTTCAAAAAACGATGGGCTATAACCCATGTTTTTTGAAATTTTGAATTTTTTTCAAATCCTCAAAAATGATGAAAAACGGCGTGCTATAGTATGCCGAACGGTAGGGGCTATAGCCCATGTTCAAAAATGATGAAAAACGAGGTTCATTATTTTTTTTTTTTTCAAAAAACGATGGGCTATAACCCATGTTTTTTGAAATTTTGAAATGTTTTAAAATCCTCAAAAATGATGAAAAACGGCGTGCTATAGTATGCCGAACGGTAGGGGCTATATCCCATGTTCAAAAATGATGAAAAACGAGGTTAATTTTTTTTTCCAAAATTTCAAAAAACGATGGGCTATAACCCATGTTTTTTGAAATTTTGAATTTTTTTCAAATCCTCAAAAATGATGAAAAACGGCGTGCTATAGTATGCCGAACGGTAGGGGCTATATCCCATGTTCAAAAATGATGAAAAACTAGGTTAATTTTTTTTTCAAAATTTCAAAAAACGATGGGCTATAACCCATGTTTTTTTAAATTTAAATTTTTTTTCAAATCCTCAAAAATGATGAAAAACGGCGTGCTATAGTATGCCGAACGGTAGGGGCTATAGCCCATGTTCAAAAATGATGAAAAACGAGGTTAAAAAAAAAATCAAAATTTCAAAAAACGATGGGCTATAACCCATGTTTTTTGAAATTTTGAATTTTTTTCAAATCCTCAAAAATGATGAAAAACGGCGTGCTATAGTATGCCGAACGGTAGGGGCTATAGCCCATGTTCAAAAATGATGAAAAACGAGGTTAATTTTTTTTTTTTTTTTTCAAAAAACGATGGGCTATAACCCATGTTTTTTGAAATTTTGAAATGTTTTAAAAACCTCAAAAATGATGAAAAACGGCGTGCTATAGTATGCCGAACGGTAGGGGCTATATCCCATGTTCAAAAATGATGAAAAACGAGGTTAATTTTTTTTTCCAAAATTTCAAAAAACGATGGGCTATAACCCATGTTTTTTGAAATTTTGAATTTTTTTCAAATCCTCAAAAATGATGAAAAACGGCGTGCTATAGTATGCCGAACGGTAGGGGCTATATCCCATGTTCAAAAATGATGAAAAACTAGGTTAATTTTTTTTTCAAAATTTCAAAAAACGATGGGCTATAACCCATGTTTTTTGAAATTTTAATTTTTTTTCAAATCCTCAAAAATGATGAAAAACGGCGTGCTATAGTATGCCGAACGGTAGGGGCTATATCCCATGTTCAAAAATGATGAAAAACGAGGTTAATTTTTTTTTTCAAAATTTAAAAAAACGATGGGCTATAACCCATGTTTTTTGAATTTTTGATTTTTTTTCAAATCCTCAAAAATGATGAAAAACTGCGTGCTATAGTATGCCGAACGGTAGGGGCTATAGCCCATGTTCAAAAATGATGAAAAACGAGGTTAATTTTTTTTTCAATATTTCAAAAAACGATGGGCTATAACCCATGTTTTTTTAAATTTTGAATTTTTTTCAAATCCTCAAAAATGATGAAAAACGGCGTGCTATAGTATGCCGAACGGTAGGGGCTATAGCCCATGTTCAAAAATGATGAAAAACGAGGTTAATTTCTTTTTTTTTTTTTTTAAACGATGGGCTATAACCCATGTTTTTTGAAATTTTGAAATGTTTTAAAATCCTCAAAAATGATGAAAAACGGCGTGCTATAGTATGCCGAACGGTAGGGGCTATATCCCATGTTCAAAAATGATGAAAAACGAGGTTAATTTTTTTTTTCAAAATTTCAAAAAACGATGGGCTATAACCCATGTTTTTTGAAATTTTGAATTTTTTTCAAATCCTCAAAAATGATGAAAAACGGCGTGCTATAGTATGCCGAACGGTAGGGGCTATAGCCCATGTTCAAAAATGATGAAAAACGAGGTTAAAAAAAAAATCAAAATTTCAAAAAACGATGGGCTATAACCCATGTTTTTTGAAAATTTGATTTTTTTTTAAATCCTCAAAAATGATGAAAAACGGCGTGCTATAGTATGCCGAACGGTAGGGGCTATAGCCCATGTTCAAAAATGATGAAAAACGAGGTTAAAAAAAAAATCAAAATTTCAAAAAACGATGGGCTATAACCCATGTTTTTTGAAATTTTGAATTTTTTTCAAATCCTCAAAAATGATGAAAAACGGCGTGCTATAGTATGCCGAACGGTAGGGGCTATATCCCATGTTCAAAAATGATGAAAAACGAGGTTAAAAAAAAAATCAAAATTTCAAAAAACGATGGGCTATAACCCATGTTTTTTGAAATTTTGAATTTTTTTCAAATCCTCAAAAATGATGAAAAACGGCGTGCTATAGTATGCCGAACGGTAGGGGCTATAGCCCATGTTCAAAAATGATGAAAAACGAGGTTAAAAAAAAAATCTAAATTTCAAAAAACGATGGGCTATAACCCATGTTTTTTGAAATTTTGATTTTTTTTTAAATCCTCAAAAATAATGAAAAACGGCGTGCTATAGTATGCCGAACGGTAGGGGCTATAGCCCATGTTCAAAAATGATGAAAAACGAGGTTAAAAAAAAATTCAAAATTTCAAAAAACGATGGGCTATAACCCATGTTTTTTGAAATTTTGAATTTTTTTTAAATCCTCAAAAATGATGAAAAACTGCGTGCTATAGTATGCCGAACGGTAGGGGCTATAGCCCATGTTCAAAAATGATGAAAAACGAGGTTAATTTTTTTTTCAAAATTTCAAAAAACGATGGGCTATAACCCATGTTTTTTGAAATTTTGAATTTTTTTCAAATCCTCAAAAATGATGAAAAACGGCGTGCTATAGTATGCCGAACGGTAGGGGCTATAGCCCATGTTCAAAAATGATGAAAAACGAGGTTAATTTTTTTTTTTTTTCAAAAAACGATGGGCTATAACCCATGTTTTTTGAAATTTTAAATTTTTTTCAAATCCTCAAAAATGATGAAAAACGGCGTGCTGTAGTATGCCGAACGGTAGGGGCTATATCCCATGTTCAAAAATGATGAAAAACGAGGTAAATTTTTTTTTTCAAAATTTCAAAAAACGATGGGCTATAACCCATGTTTTTTGAAATTTTGAATTTTTTTCAAATCCTCAAAAATGATGAAAAACGGCGTGCTATAGTATGCCGAACGGTAGGGGCTATAGCCCATGTTCAAAAATGATGAAAAACGAGGTTAAAAAAAAAAATCAAAATTTCAAAAAACGATGGGCTATAACCCATGTTTTTTGAAATTTGGAATTTTTTTCAAATCCTCAAAAATGATGAAAAACGGCGTGCTATAGTATGCCGAACGGTAGGGGCTATAGCCCATGTTCAAAAATGATGAAAAATGAGGTTAATTTTTTTTTCAAAATTTCAAAAAACGATGGGCTATAACCCATGTTTTTTGAAATTTTGAATTTTTTTCAAATCCTCAAAAATGATGAAAAACGGCGTGCTATAGTATGCAGAACGGTAGGGGCTATATCCCATGTTCAAAAATGATGAAAAACGAGGTTAATTTTTTTTTTCAAAATTTCAAAAAACGATGGGCTATAACCCGTGTTTTTTGAAATTTTGAATTTTTTTCAAATCCTCAAAAATGATGAAAAACGGCGTGCTATAGTATGCCGAACGGTAGGGGCTATAGCCCATGTTCAAAAATGATGAAAAACGAGGTTAAAAAAAAAAATCTAAATTTCAAAAAACGATGGGCTATAACCCATGTTTTTTGAAATTTTGAAATTTTTTCAAATCCTCAAAAATGATGAAAAACGGCGTGCTATAGTATGCCGAACGGTAGGGGCTATAGCCCATGTTCAAAAATGATGAAAAACGAGGTTAATTTTTTTTTCAAAATTTCAAAAAACGATGGGCTATAACCCATGTTTTTTGAATTTTTGAATTTTTTTCAAATCCTCAAAAATGATGAAAAACTGCGTGCTATAGTATGCTGAACGGTAGGGGCTATATCCCATGTTCAAAAATGATGAAAAACGAGGTTAATTCTTTTTTTCAAAATTTCAAAAAACGATGGGCTATAACCCATGTTTTTTGAAATTTTGAATTTTTTTCAAATCCTCAAAAATGATGAAAAACGGCGTGCTATAGTATGCCGAACGGTAGGGGCTATAGCCCATGTTCAAAAATGATGAAAAACGAGGTTAAAAAAAAAATCTAAATTTCAAAAAACGATGGGCTATAACCCATGTTTTTTGAAATTTTGATTTTTTTTAAAATCCTCAAAAATAATGAAAAACGGCGTGCTATAGTATGCCGAACGGTAGGGGCTATAGCCCATGTTCAAAAATGATGAAAAACGAGGTTAATTTTTTTTTCAAAATTTCAAAAAACGATGGGCTATAACCCATGTTTTTTGAAATTTTGAATTTTTTTCAAATCCTCAAAAATGATGAAAAACTGCGTGCTATAGTATGCTGAACGGTAGGGGCTATATCCCATGTTCAAAAATGATGAAAAACGAGGTTAATTCTTTTTTTCAAAATTTCAAAAAACGATGGGCTATAACCCATGTTTTTTGAAATTTTGAATTTTTTTCAAATCCTCAAAAATGATGAAAAACGGCGTGCTATAGTATGCCGAACGGTAGGGGCTATAGCCCATGTTCAAAAATGATGAAAAACGAGGTTAAAAAAAAATCTAAATTTCAAAAAACGATGGGCTATAACCCATGTTTTTTGAAATTTAGATTTTTTTTTAAATCCTCAAAAATAATGAAAAACGGCGTGCTATAGTATGCCGAACGGTAGGGGCTATAGCCCATGTTCAAAAATGATGAAAAACGAGGTTAAAAAAAAAAATCTAAATTTCAAAAAACGATGGGCTATAACCCATGTTTTTTGAAATTTTGAATTTTTTTCAAATCCTCAAAAATGATGAAAAACGGCGTGCTATAGTATGCCGAACGGTAGGGGCTATAGCCCATGTTCAAAAATGATGAAAAACGAGGTTAATTCTTTTTTTCAAAATTTCAAAAAACGATGGGCTATAACCCATGTTTTTTGAAATTTTGAATTTTTTTCAAATCCTCAAAAATGATGAAAAACGGCGTGCTATAGTATGCCGAACGGTAGGGGCTATAGCCCATGTTCAAAAATGATGAAAAACGAGGTAAAAAAAAAAATCTAAATTTCAAAAAACGATGGGCTATAACCCATGTTTTTTGAAATTTTGATTTTTTTTAAAATCCTCAAAAATAATGAAAAACGGCGTGCTATAGTATGCCGAACGGTAGGGGCTATAGCCCATGTTCAAAAATGATGAAAAACGAGGTTAATTTTTTTTTCAAAATTTCAAAAAACGATGGGCTATAACCCATGTTTTTTGAATTTTTGAATTTTTTTCAAATCCTCAAAAATGATGAAAAACTGCGTGCTATAGTATGCCGAACGGTAGGGGCTATAGCCCATGTTCAAAAATGATGAAAAACGAGGTTAATTTTTTTTTCAAAATTTCAAAAAACGATGGGCTATAACCCATGTTTTTTTTAATTTTGAATTTTTTTCAAATCCTCAAAAATGATGAAAAACGGCGTGCTATAGTATGCCGAACGGTAGGGGCTATAGCCCATGTTCAAAAATGATGAAAAACGAGGTTAATTTTTTTTTTTTTTCAAAAAACGATGGGCTATAACCCATGTTTTTTGAAATTTTGAATTTTTTTCAAATCCTCAAAAATGATGAAAAACGGCGTGCTATAGTTTGCCGAACGGTAGGGGCTATAGCCCATGTTCAAAAATGATGAAAAACTAGGTTAATTCTTTTTTCAAAATTTCAAAAAACGATGGGCTATAACCCATGTTTTTTGAAATTTTAATTTTTTTTCAAATCCTCAAAAATGATGAAAAACGGCGTGCTATAGTATGCCGAACGGTAGGGGCTATATCCCATGTTCAAAAATTATGAAAAACGAGGTAATTTTTTTTTTCAAAATAAAAAAAAACGATGGGCTATAACCCATGTTTTTTGAAATTTTGAATTTTTTTAAAATCCTCAAAAATGATGAAAAACGGCGTGCTATAGTATGCCGAACGGTAGGGGCTATAGCCCATGTTCAAAAATGATGAAAAACGAGGTTAAAAAAAAAATCTAAATTTCAAAAAACGATGGGCTATAACCCATGTTTTTTGAAATTTTGAAATTTTTTCAAATCCTCAAAAATGATGAAAAACTGCGTGCTATAGTATGCCGAACGGTAGGGGCTATAGCCCATGTTCAAAAATGATGAAAAACGAGGTTAAAAAAAAAATCAAAATTTCAAAAAACGATGGGCTATAACCCATGTTTTTTGAAATTTTGAATTTTTTTCAAATCCTCAAAAATGATGAAAAACGGCGTGCTATAGTATGCCGAACGGTAGGGGCTATATCCCATGTTCAAAAATGATGAAAAACAAGGTTTTTTTTTTTTTTCAAAATTTCAAAAAACGATGGGCTATAACCCATGTTTTTTGAAATTTTGAATTTTTTTCAAATCCTCAAAAATGATGAAAAACGGCGTGCTATAGTATGCCGAACGGTAGGGGCTATAGCCCATGTTCAAAAATGATGAAAAACGAGGTTAAAAAAAAATCTAAATTTCAAAAAACGATGGGCTATAACCCATGTTTTTTGAAATTTTGATTTTTTTTTAAATCCTCAAAAATAATGAAAAACGGCGTGCTATAGTATGCCGAACGGTAGGGGCTATAGCCCATGTTCAAAAATGATGAAAAACGAGGTTAATTTTTTTTTCAAAATTTCAAAAAACGATGGGCTATAACCCATGTTTTTTTTAATTTTGAATTTTTTTCAAATCCTCAAAAATGATGAAAAACTGCGTGCTATAGTATGCCGAACGGTAGGGGCTATAGCCCATGTTCAAAAATGATGAAAAACGAGGTAAATTTTTTTTTCAAAATTTCAAAAAACGATGGGCTATAACCCATGTTTTTTGAAATTTTGAAATTTTTTCAAATCCTCAAAAATGATGAAAAACGGCGTGCTATAGTATGCCGAACGGTAGGGGCTATAGCCCATGTTCAAAAATGATGAAAAACGAGGTTAATTTTTTTTTTTTAATTTAAAAAAACGATGGGCTATAACCCATGTTTTTTGAAATTTTAATTTTTTTTCAAATCCTCAAAAATGATGAAAAACGGTGTGCTATAGTATGCCGAACGGTAGGGGCTATATCCCATGTTCAAAAATGATGAAAAACGAGGTTAATTCTTTTTTTCAAAATTTCAAAAAACGATGGGCTATAACCCATGTTTTTTGAAATTTTGAATTTTTTTCAAAATCCTCAAAAATGATGAAAAACGGCGTGCTATAGTATGCCGAACGGTAGGGGCTATAGCCCATGTTCAAAAATGATGAAAAACGAGGTTAAAAAAAAAAATCAAAATTTCAAAAAACGATGGGCTATAACCCATGTTTTTTGAAATTTTGAAATTTTTTCAAATCCTCAAAAATGATGAAAACGGCGTGCTATAGTATGCCGAACGGTAGGGGCTATAGCCCATGTTCAAAAATGATGAAAAACGAGGTTAATTTTTTTTTCAAAATTTCAAAAAACGATGGGCTATAACCCATGTTATTTGAAATTTTGAATTTTTTTCAAATCCTCAAAAATGATGAAAAACGGCGTGCTATAGTATGCCGAACGGTAGGGGCTATATCCCATGTTCAAAAATGATGAAAAACGAGGTTAATTTTTTTTTCAAAATTTCAAAAAACGATGGGCTATAACCCATGTTTTTTGAAATTTGAATTTTTTTCAAATCCTCAAAAATGATGAAAAACGGCGTGCTATAGTATGCCGAACGGTAGGGGCTATAGCCCATGTTCAAAAATGATGAAAAACGAGGTTAAAAAAAAAAATCTAAATTTCAAAAAACGATGGGCTATAACCCATGTTTTTTGAAATTTTGAATTTTTTTCAAATCCTCAAAATGATGAAAAACGGCGTGCTATAGTATGCCGAACGGTAGGGGCTATAGCCCATGTTCAAAAATGATGAAAAACTAGGTTAATTTTTTTTTCAAAATTTCAAAAAACGATGGGCTATAACCCATGTTTTTTTAAATTTTAATTTTTTTCAAATCCTCAAAAATGATGAAAAACGGCGTGCTATAGTATGCCGAACGGTAGGGGCTATAGCCCATGTTCAAAAATGATGAAAAACTAGGTTAAAAAAAAATCTAAATTTCAAAAACGATGGGCTATAACCCATGTTTTTTGAAATTTTGAAATTTTTTCAAATCCTCAAAAATGATGAAAAACGGCGTGCTATAGTATGCCGAACGGTAGGGGCTATAGCCCATGTTCAAAAATGATGAAAAACGAGGTTAATTTTTTTTTTTAATTTCAAAAACGATGGGCTATAACCCATGTTTTTTGAAATTTTAATTTTTTTCAAATCCTCAAAAATGATGAAAAACGGCGTGCTATAGTATGCCGAACGGTAGGGGCTATATCCCATGTTCAAAAATGATGAAAAACGAGGTTAATTTTTTTTTCAAAATTTCAAAAAAACGATGGGCTATAACCCATGTTTTTTGAAATTTTGAATTTTTTTCAAATCCTCAAAAATGATGAAAAACGGCGTGCTATAGTATGCCGAACGGTAGGGGCTATAGCCCATGTTCAAAAATGATGAAAAACTAGGTTAATTTTTTTCCAAAATTTCAAAAAACGATGGGCTATAACCCATGTTTTTTTAAATTTTAATTTTTTTTCAAATCCTCAAAAATGATGAAAAACGGCGTGCTATAGTATGCCGAACGGTAGGGGCTATAGCCCATGTTCAAAAATGATGAAAAACTAGGTTAAAAAAAAAATCTAAATTTCAAAAAACGATGGGCTATAACCCATGTTTTTTGAAATTTTGAAATTTTTTCAAATCCTCAAAAATGATGAAAAACGGCGTGCTATAGTATGCCGAACGGTAGGGGCTATAGCCCATGTTCAAAAATGATGAAAAACGAGGTTAATTTTTTTTTTTTTAATTTCAAAAAACGATGGGCTATAACCCATGTTTTTTGAAATTTTAATTTTTTTTCAAATCCTCAAAAATGATGAAAAACGGCGTGCTATAGTATGCCGAACGGTAGGGGCTATATCCCATGTTCAAAAATGATGAAAAACGAGGTAAAAAAAAAAATCAAAATTTAAAAAAACGATGGGCTATAACCCATGTTTTTTGAAATTTTGAATTTTTTTCAAATCCTCAAAAATGATGAAAAACGGCGTGCTATAGTATGCCGAACGGTAGGGGCTATAGCCCATGTTCAAAAATGATGAAAAACGAGGTTAATTTTTTTTTCAAAATTTCAAAAAACGATGGGCTATAACCCATGTTTTTTGAAATTTTGAATTTTTTTCAAATCCTCAAAAATGATGAAAAACGGCGTGCTATAGTATGCAGAACGGTAGGGGCTATATCCCATGTTCAAAAATTATGAAAAACGAGGTTAATTTTTTTTTTCAAAATTTCAAAAAACGATGGGCTATAACCCGTGTTTTTTGAAATTTTGAATTTTTTTCAAATCCTCAAAAATGATGAAAAACGGCGTGCTATAGTATGCCGAACGGTAGGGGCTATAGCCCATGTTCAAAAATGATGAAAAACGAGGTTAAAAAAAAAAATCTAAATTTCAAAAAACGATGGGCTATAACCCATGTTTTTTGAAATTTTGAATTTTTTTCAAATCCTCAAAAATGATGAAAAACGGCGTGCTATAGTATGCCGAACGGTAGGGGCTATAGCCCATGTTCAAAAATGATGAAAAACGAGGTTAATTTTTTTTTCAAAATTTCAAAAAACGATGGGCTATAACCCATGTTTTTTGAAATTTTGAAATTTTTTCAAATCCTCAAAAATGATGAAAAACTGCGTGCTATAGTATGCTGAACGGTAGGGGCTATATCCCATGTTCAAAAATGATGAAAAACGAGGTTAATTCTTTTTTTCAAAATTTCAAAAAACGATGGGCTATAACCCATGTTTTTTGAAATTTTGAATTTTTTTCAAATCCTCAAAAATGATGAAAAACGGCGTGCTATAGTATGCCGAACGGTAGGGGCTATAGCCCATCTTCAAAAATGATGAAAAACTAGGTTAATTTTTTTTTCAAAATTTCAAAAAACGATGGGCTATAACCCATGTTTTTTGAAATTTTGAATTTTTTCAAATCCTCAAAAATGATGAAAAA
Organism: Protomyctophum parallelum; assembly: GCF_964188405.1. NCBI lineage: Eukaryota > Metazoa > Chordata > Actinopteri > Myctophiformes > Myctophidae > Protomyctophum > Protomyctophum parallelum. The sequence continues at coordinate 11,743,596 of NC_139713.1, forward strand.
CGGCGTGCTATAGTATGCCGAACGGTAGGGGCTATAGCCCATGTTCAAAAATGATGAAAAACGAGGTTAAAAAAAAAATCTAAATTTCAAAAAACGATGGGCTATAACCCATGTTTTTTGAAATTTTGATTTTTTTTTAAATCCTCAAAAATAATGAAAAACGGCGTGCTATAGTATGCCGAACGGTAGGGGCTATAGCCCATGTTCAAAAATGATGAAAAACGAGGTTAAAAAAAAATTCAAAATTTCAAAAAACGATGGGCTATAACCCATGTTTTTTGAAATTTTGAATTTTTTTCAAATCCTCAAAAATGATGAAAAACTGCGTGCTATAGTATGCCGAACGGTAGGGGCTATAGCCCATGTTCAAAAATGATGAAAAACGAGGTTAATTTTTTTTTCAAAATTTCAAAAAACGATGGGCTATAACCCATGTTTTTTTTAATTTTGAATTTTTTTCAAATCCTCAAAAATGATGAAAAACTGCGTGCTATAGTATGCCGAACGGTAGGGGCTATAGCCCATGTTCAAAAATGATGAAAAACGAGGTAATTTTTTTTTTCAAAATTTCAAAAAACGATGGGCTATAACCCATGTTTTTTGAAATTTTGAAATTTTTTCAAATCCTCAAAAATGATGAAAAACGGCGTGCTATAGTATGCCGAACGGTAGGGGCTATAGCCCATGTTCAAAAATGATGAAAAACGAGGTTAATTTTTTTTTTTTTAATTTCAAAAAACGATGGGCTATAACCCATGTTTTTTGAAATTTTAATTTTTTTTCAAATCCTCAAAAATGATGAAAAACGGTGTGCTATAGTATGCCGAACGGTAGGGGCTATATCCCATGTTCAAAAATGATGAAAAACGAGGTTAATTCTTTTTTTCAAAATTTCAAAAAACGATGGGCTATAACCCATGTTTTTTGAAATTTTGAATTTTTTTCAAATCCTCAAAAATGATGAAAAACGGCGTGCTATAGTATGCCGAACGGTAGGGGCTATAGCCCATGTTCAAAAATGATGAAAAACGAGGTTAAAAAAAAAAATCAAAATTTCAAAAAACGATGGGCTATAACCCATGTTTTTTGAAATTTTGAAATTTTTTCAAATCCTCAAAAATGATGAAAAACGGCGTGCTATAGTATGCCGAACGGTAGGGGCTATAGCCCATGTTCAAAAATGATGAAAAACGAGGTTAATTTTTTTTTCAAAATTTCAAAAAACGATGGGCTATAACCCATGTTATTTGAAATTTTGAATTTTTTTCAAATCCTCAAAAATGATGAAAAACGGCGTGCTATAGTATGCCGAACGGTAGGGGCTATATCCCATGTTCAAAAATGATGAAAAACGAGGTTAATTTTTTTTTTCAAAATTTCAAAAAACGATGGGCTATAACCCATGTTTTTTGAAATTTTGAATTTTTTTCAAATCCTCAAAAATGATGAAAAACGGCGTGCTATAGTATGCCGAACGGTAGGGGCTATAGCCCATGTTCAAAAATGATGAAAAACGAGGTTAAAAAAAAAATCTAAATTTCAAAAAACGATGGGCTATAACCCATGTTTTTTGAAATTTTGAATTTTTTTCAAATCCTCAAAAATGATGAAAAACGGCGTGCTATAGTATGCCGAACGGTAGGGGCTATAGCCCATGTTCAAAAATGATGAAAAACTAGGTTAATTTTTTTTTCAAAATTTCAAAAAACGATGGGCTATAACCCATGTTTTTTTAAATTTTAAATTTTTTTCAAATCCTCAAAAATGATGAAAAACGGCGTGCTATAGTATGCCGAACGGTAGGGGCTATAGCCCATGTTCAAAAATGATGAAAAACTAGGTTAAAAAAAAAATCTAAATTTCAAAAAAACGATGGGCTATAACCCATGTTTTTTGAAATTTTGAAATTTTTTCAAATCCTCAAAAATGATGAAAAACGGCGTGCTATAGTATGCCGAACGGTAGGGGCTATAGCCCATGTTCAAAAATGATGAAAAACGAGGTTAATTTTTTTTTTTTTAATTTCAAAAAACGATGGGCTATAACCCATGTTTTTTGAAATTTTAATTTTTTTTCAAATCCTCAAAAATGATGAAAAACGGCGTGCTATAGTATGCCGAACGGTAGGGGCTATATCCCATGTTCAAAAATGATGAAAAACGAGGTTAATTTTTTTTTTCAAAATTTCAAAAAACGATGGGCTATAACCCATGTTTTTTGAAATTTTGAATTTTTTTCAAATCCTCAAAAATGATGAAAAACGGCGTGCTATAGTATGCCGAACGGTAGGGGCTATAGCCCATGTTCAAAAATGATGAAAAACGAGGTAAAAAAAAAAATCAAAATTTAAAAAAACGATGGGCTATAACCCATGTTTTTTGAAATTTTGAATTTTTTTCAAATCCTCAAAAATGATGAAAAACGGCGTGCTATAGTATGCCGAACGGTAGGGGCTATAGCCCATGTTCAAAAATGATGAAAAACGAGGTTAATTTTTTTTTCAAAATTTCAAAAAACGATGGGCTATAACCCATGTTTTTTGAAATTTTGAATTTTTTTCAAATCCTCAAAAATGATGAAAAACGGCGTGCTATAGTATGCAGAACGGTAGGGGCTATATCCCATGTTCAAAAATGATGAAAAACGAGGTTAATTTTTTTTTTCAAAATTTCAAAAAACGATGGGCTATAACCCGTGTTTTTTGAAATTTTGAAATTTTTTCAAATCCTCAAAAATGATGAAAAACGGCGTGCTATAGTATGCCGAACGGTAGGGGCTATAGCCCATGTTCAAAAATGATGAAAAACGAGGTTAAAAAAAAAAATCTAAATTTCAAAAAACGATGGGCTATAACCCATGTTTTTTGAAATTTTGAATTTTTTTCAAATCCTCAAAAATGATGAAAAACGGCGTGCTATAGTATGCCGAACGGTAGGGGCTATAGCCCATGTTCAAAAATGATGAAAAACGAGGTTAATTTTTTTTTCAAAATTTCAAAAAACGATGGGCTATAACCCATGTTTTTTGAAATTTTGAAATTTTTTCAAATCCTCAAAAATGATGAAAAACTGCGTGCTATAGTATGCTGAACGGTAGGGGCTATATCCCATGTTCAAAAATGATGAAAAACGAGGTTAATTCTTTTTTTCAAAATTTCAAAAAACGATGGGCTATAACCCATGTTTTTTGAAATTTTGAATTTTTTTCAAATCCTCAAAAATGATGAAAAACGGCGTGCTATAGTATGCCGAACGGTAGGGGCTATAGCCCATGTTCAAAAATGATGAAAAACTAGGTTAAAAAAAAAATCTAAATTTCAAAAAAACGATGGGCTATAACCCATGTTTTTTGAAATTTTGAAATTTTTTCAAATCCTCAAAAATGATGAAAAACGGCGTGCTATAGTATGCCGAACGGTAGGGGCTATAGCCCATGTTCAAAAATGATGAAAAACGAGGTTAATTTTTTTTTTTTTAATTTCAAAAAACGATGGGCTATAACCCATGTTTTTTGAAATTTTAATTTTTTTTCAAATCCTCAAAAATGATGAAAAACGGCGTGCTATAGTATGCCGAACGGTAGGGGCTATATCCCATGTTCAAAAATGATGAAAAACGAGGTTAATTTTTTTTTTCAAAATTTCAAAAAACGATGGGCTATAACCCATGTTTTTTGAAATTTTGAATTTTTTTCAAATCCTCAAAAATGATGAAAAACGGCGTGCTATAGTATGCCGAACGGTAGGGGCTATAGCCCATGTTCAAAAATGATGAAAAACGAGGTAAAAAAAAAAATCAAAATTTAAAAAAACGATGGGCTATAACCCATGTTTTTTGAAATTTTGAATTTTTTTCAAATCCTCAAAAATGATGAAAAACGGCGTGCTATAGTATGCCGAACGGTAGGGGCTATAGCCCATGTTCAAAAATGATGAAAAACGAGGTTAATTTTTTTTTCAAAATTTCAAAAAACGATGGGCTATAACCCATGTTTTTTGAAATTTTGAATTTTTTTCAAATCCTCAAAAATGATGAAAAACGGCGTGCTATAGTATGCAGAACGGTAGGGGCTATATCCCATGTTCAAAAATGATGAAAAACGAGGTTAATTTTTTTTTTCAAAATTTCAAAAAACGATGGGCTATAACCCGTGTTTTTTGAAATTTTGAATTTTTTTCAAATCCTCAAAAATGATGAAAAACGGCGTGCTATAGTATGCCGAACGGTAGGGGCTATAGCCCATGTTCAAAAATGATGAAAAACGAGGTTAAAAAAAAAAATCTAAATTTCAAAAAACGATGGGCTATAACCCATGTTTTTTGAAATTTTGAATTTTTTTCAAATCCTCAAAAATGATGAAAAACGGCGTGCTATAGTATGCCGAACGGTAGGGGCTATAGCCCATGTTCAAAAATGATGAAAAACGAGGTTAATTTTTTTTTCAAAATTTCAAAAAACGATGGGCTATAACCCATGTTTTTTGAAATTTTGAAATTTTTTCAAATCCTCAAAAATGATGAAAAACTGCGTGCTATAGTATGCTGAACGGTAGGGGCTATATCCCATGTTCAAAAATGATGAAAAACGAGGTTAATTCTTTTTTTCAAAATTTCAAAAAACGATGGGCTATAACCCATGTTTTTTGAAATTTTGAATTTTTTTCAAATCCTCAAAAATGATGAAAAACGGCGTGCTATAGTATGCCGAACGGTAGGGGCTATAGCCCATCTTCAAAAATGATGAAAAACTAGGTTAATTTTTTTTTCAAAATTTCAAAAAACGATGGGCTATAACCCATGTTTTTTGAAATTTTGAATTTTTTTCAAATCCTCAAAAATGATGAAAAACGGCGTGCTATAGTATGCCGAACGGTAGGGGCTATAGCCCATGTTCAAAAATGATGAAAAACGAGGTTAAAAAAAAAATCTAAATTTCAAAAAACGATGGGCTATAACCCATGTTTTTTGAAATTTTGATTTTTTTTTAAATCCTCAAAAATAATGAAAAACGGCGTGCTATAGTATGCCGAACGGTAGGGGCTATAGCCCATGTTCAAAAATGATGAAAAACGAGGTTAAAAAAAAATTCAAAATTTCAAAAAACGATGGGCTATAACCCATGTTTTTTGAAATTTTGAATTTTTTTCAAATCCTCAAAAATGATGAAAAACTGCGTGCTATAGTATGCCGAACGGTAGGGGCTATAGCCCATGTTCAAAAATGATGAAAAACGAGGTTAATTTTTTTTTCAAAATTTCAAAAAACGATGGGCTATAACCCATGTTTTTTGAAATTTTGAATTTTTTTCAAATCCTCAAAAATGATGAAAAACGGCGTGCTATAGTATGCCGAACGGTAGGGGCTATAGCCCATGTTCAAAAATGATGAAAAACGAGGTTAATTTTTTTTTTTTTTCAAAAAACGATGGGCTATAACCCATGTTTTTTGAAATTTTAAAATTTTTTCAAATCCTCAAAAATGATGAAAAACGGCGTGCTATAGTATGCCGAACGGTAGGGGCTATATCCCATGTTCAAAAATGATGAAAAACGAGGTAAATTTTTTTTTTCAAAATTTCAAAAAACGATGGGCTATAACCCATGTTTTTTGAAATTTTGAATTTTTTTCAAATCCTCAAAAATGATGAAAAACGGCGTGCTATAGTATGCCGAACGGTAGGGGCTATAGCCCATGTTCAAAAATGATGAAAAACGAGGTTAAAAAAAAAATCAAAATTTCAAAAAACGATGGGCTATAACCCATGTTTTTTGAAATTTGGAATTTTTTTCAAATCCTCAAAAATGATGAAAAACGGCGTGCTATAGTATGCCGAACGGTAGGGGCTATAGCCCATGTTCAAAAATGATGAAAAACGAGGTTAATTTTTTTTTCAAAATTTCAAAAAACGATGGGCTATAACCCATGTTTTTGAAATTTTGAATTTTTTTCAAATCCTCAAAAATGATGAAAAACGGCGTGCTATAGTATGCAGAACGGTAGGGGCTATATCCCATGTTCAAAAATGATGAAAAACGAGGTTAATTTTTTTTTTCAAAATTTCAAAAAACGATGGGCTATAACCCGTGTTTTTTGAAATTTTGAATTTTTTTCAAATCCTCAAAAATGATGAAAAACGGCGTGCTATAGTATGCCGAACGGTAGGGGCTATAGCCCATGTTCAAAAATGATGAAAAACGAGGTTAAAAAAAAAAATCTAAATTTCAAAAAACGATGGGCTATAACCCATGTTTTTTGAAATTTTGAATTTTTTTCAAATCCTCAAAAATGATGAAAAACGGCGTGCTATAGTATGCCGAACGGTAGGGGCTATAGCCCATGTTCAAAAATGATGAAAAACGAGGTAAATTTTTTTTTCAAAATTTCAAAAAACGATGGGCTATAACCCATGTTTTTTGAAATTTTGAATTTTTTTCAAATCCTCAAAAATGATGAAAAACGGCGTGCTATAGTATGCCGAACGGTAGGGGCTATAGCCCATGTTCAAAAATGATGAAAAACGAGGTTAAAAAAAAAATCTAAATTTCAAAAAACGATGGGCTATAACCCATGTTTTTTTAAATTTTGATTTTTTTTTTTATCCTCAAAAATAATGAAAAACGGCGTGCTATAGTATGCCGAACGGTAGGGGCTATAGCCCATGTTCAAAAATGATGAAAAACGAGGTTAATTTTTTTTTCAAAATTTCAAAAAACGATGGGCTATAACCCATGTTTTTTGAATTTTTGAATTTTTTTCAAATCCTCAAAAATGATGAAAAACTGCGTGCTATAGTATGCCGAACGGTAGGGGCTATAGCCCATGTTCAAAAATGATGAAAAACGAGGTTAATTTCTTTTTCAAAATTTCAAAAAACGATGGGCTATAACCCATGTTTTTTTAAATTTTGAATTTTTTTCAAATCCTCAAAAATGATGAAAAACGGCGTGCTATAGTATGCCGAACGGTAGGGGCTATAGCCCATGTTCAAAAATGATGAAAAACGAGGTTAAAAAAAAAATCTAAATTTCAAAAAACGATGGGCTATAACCCATGTTTTTTTAAATTTTGATTTTTTTTTAAATCCTCAAAAATAATGAAAAACGGCGTGCTATAGTATGCCGAACGGTAGGGGCTATAGCCCATGTTCAAAAATGATGAAAAACGAGGTTAATTTTTTTTTCAAAATTTCAAAAAACGATGGGCTATAACCCATGTTTTTTGAATTTTTGAATTTTTTTCAAATCCTCAAAAATGATGAAAAACTGCGTGCTATAGTATGCCGAACGGTAGGGGCTATAGCCCATGTTCAAAAATGATGAAAAACGAGGTTAATTTCTTTTTCAAATTTTCAAAAAACGATGGGCTATAACCCATGTTATTTTGAATTTTTTTCAAATCCTCAAAAATGATGAAAAACGGCGTGCTATAGTATGCCGAACGGTAGGGGCTATAGCCCATGTTCAAAAATGATGAAAAACGAGGTTATTTTTATTTATTTTTTTTCAAAAAACGATGGGCTATAACCCATGTTTTTTGAAATTTTGAATTTTTTTCAAATCCTCAAAAATGATGAAAAACGGCGTGCTATAGTATGCCGAACGGTAGGGGCTATAGCCCATGTTCAAAAATGATGAAAAACTAGGTTAATTTTTTTTTCAAAATTTCAAAAAACGATGGGCTATAACCCATGTTTTTTGAAATTTTGAATTTTTTTAAAATCCTCAAAAATGATGAAAAACGGCGTGCTATAGTATGCCGAACGGTAGGGGCTATATCCCATGTTCAAAAATTATGAAAAACGAGGTAAAATTTTTTTTTCAAAATTAAAAAAAACGATGGGCTATAACCCATGTTTTTTGAAATTTTGAATTTTTTTAAAATCCTCAAAAATGATGAAAAACGGCGTGCTATAGTATGCCGAACGGTAGGGGCTATAGCCCATGTTCAAAAATGATGAAAAACGAGGTTAAAAAAAAAATCTAAATTTAAAAAAACGATGGGCTATAACCCATGTTTTTTGAAATTTTGAAATTTTTTCAAATCCTCAAAAATGATGAAAAACGGCGTGCTATAGTATGCCGAACGGTAGGGGCTATAGCCCATGTTCAAAAATGATGAAAAACGAGGTTAAAAAAAAAATCAAAATTTCAAAAAACGATGGGCTATAACCCATGTTTTTTGAAATTTTGAATTTTTTTCAAATCCTCAAAAATGATGAAAAACGGCGTGCTATAGTATGCCGAACGGTAGGGGCTATATCCCATGTTCAAAAATGATGAAAAACAAGGTTTTTTTTTTTTTTCAAAATTTCAAAAAACGATGGGCTATAACCCATGTTTTTTGAAATTTTAATTTTTTTTCAAATCCTCAAAAATGATGAAAAACGGCGTGCTATAGTATGCCGAACGGTAGGGGCTATATCCCATGTTCAAAAATTATGAAAAACGAGGTAAATTTATTTTTTCAAAATTAAAAAAAACGATGGGCTATAACCCATGTTTTTTGAAATTTTGAATTTTTTTAAAATCCTCAAAAATGATGAAAAACGGCGTGCTATAGTATGCCGAACGGTAGGGGCTATAGCCCATGTTCAAAAATGATGAAAAACGAGGTTAAAAAAAAAATCTAAATTTCAAAAAACGATGGGCTATAACCCATGTTTTTTGAAATTTTGAAATTTTTTCAAATCCTCAAAAATGATGAAAAACGGCGTGCTATAGTATGCCGAACGGTAGGGGCTATAGCCCATGTTCAAAAATGATGAAAAACGAGGTTAAAAAAAAAATCAAAATTTCAAAAAACGATGGGCTATAACCCATGTTTTTTGAAATTTTGAATTTTTTTAAAATCCTCAAAAATGATGAAAAACGGCGTGCTATAGTATGCCGAACGGTAGGGGCTATAGCCCATGTTCAAAAATGATGAAAAACGAGGTTAAAAAAAAAATCTAAATTTAAAAAAACGATGGGCTATAACCCATGTTTTTTGAAATTTTGAAATTTTTTCAAATCCTCAAAAATGATGAAAAACGGCGTGCTATAGTATGCCGAACGGTAGGGGCTATAGCCCATGTTCAAAAATGATGAAAAACGAGGTTAAAAAAAAAATCAAAATTTCAAAAAACGATGGGCTATAACCCATGTTTTTTGAAATTTTGAATTTTTTTCAAATCCTCAAAAATGATGAAAAACGGCGTGCTATAGTATGCCGAACGGTAGGGGCTATATCCCATGTTCAAAAATGATGAAAAACAAGGTTTTTTTTTTTTTTCAAAATTTCAAAAAACGATGGGCTATAACCCATGTTTTTTGAAATTTTAATTTTTTTTCAAATCCTCAAAAATGATGAAAAACGGCGTGCTATAGTATGCCGAACGGTAGGGGCTATATCCCATGTTCAAAAATTATGAAAAACGAGGTAAATTTATTTTTTCAAAATTTAAAAAAACGATGGGCTATAACCCATGTTTTTTGAAATTTTGAATTTTTTTAAAATCCTCAAAAATGATGAAAAACGGCGTGCTATAGTATGCCGAACGGTAGGGGCTATAGCCCATGTTCAAAAATGATGAAAAACGAGGTTAAAAAAAAAATCTAAATTTCAAAAAACGATGGGCTATAACCCATGTTTTTTGAAATTTTGAAATTTTTCAAATCCTCAAAAATGATGAAAAACGGCGTGCTATAGTATGCCGAACGGTAGGGGCTATAGCCCATGTTCAAAAATGATGAAAAACGAGGTTAAAAAAAAAATCAAAATTTCAAAAAACGATGGGCTATAACCCATGTTTTTTGAAATTTTGAATTTTTTTCAAATCCTCAAAAATGATGAAAAACGGCGTGCTATAGTATGCCGAACGGTAGGGGCTATATCCCATGTTCAAAAATGATGAAAAACAAGGTTTTTTTTTTTTTTCAAAATTTCAAAAAACGATGGGCTATAACCCATGTTTTTTGAAATTTTGAATTTTTTTCAAATCCTCAAAAATGATGAAAAACGGCGTGCTATAGTATGCCGAACGGTAGGGGCTATAGCCCATGTTCAAAAATGATGAAAAACGAGGTTAAAAAAAAATCTAAATTTCAAAAAACGATGGGCTATAACCCATGTTTTTTGAAATTTTGATTTTTTTTTTAATCCTCAAAAATAATGAAAAACGGCGTGCTATAGTATGCCGAACGGTAGGGGCTATAGCCCATGTTCAAAAATGATGAAAAACGAGGTTAAAAAAAAATTCAAAATTTCAAAAAACGATGGGCTATAACCCATGTTTTTTTTAATTTTGAATTTTTTTCAAATCCTCAAAAATGATGAAAAACTGCGTGCTATAGTATGCCGAACGGTAGGGGCTATATCCCATGTTCAAAAATGATGAAAAACGAGGTTAATTTTTTTTTTCAAAATTTCAAAAAACGATGGGCTATAACCCATGTTTTTTGAAATTTTGAATTTTTTTCAAATCCTCAAAAATGATGAAAAACGGCGTGCTATAGTATGCCGAACGGTAGGGGCTATAGCCCATGTTCAAAAATGATGAAAAACGAGGTTAAAAAAAAAATCAAAATTAAAAAAAACGATGGGCTATAACCCATGTTTTTTGAAATTTTGAATTTTTTTCAAATCCTCAAAAATGATGAAAAACGGCGTGCTATAGTATGCCGAACGGTAGGGGCTATAGCCCATGTTCAAAAATGATGAAAAACGAGTTTAATTTTTTTTTCAAAATTTCAAAAAACGATGGGCTATAACCCATGTTTTTTGAAATTTTGAATTTTTTTCAAATCCTCAAAAATGATGAAAAACGGCGTGCTATAGTATGCAGAACGGTAGGGGCTATATCCCATGTTCAAAAATGATGAAAAACGAGGTTAATTTTTTTTTTCAAAATTTAAAAAAACGATGGGCTATAACCCGTGTTTTTTGAAATTTTGAATTTTTTTCAAATCCTCAAAAATGATGAAAAACGGCGTGCTATAGTATGCCGAACGGTAGGGGCTATAGCCCATGTTCAAAAATGATGAAAAACGAGGTTAAAAAAAAAAATCTAAATTTCAAAAAACGATGGGCTATAACCCATGTTTTTTGAAATTTTGAATTTTTTTCAAATCCTCAAAAATTATGAAAAACGGCGTGCTATAGTATGCCGAACGGTAGGGGCTATAGCCCATGTTCAAAAATGATAAAAAACGAGGTTAATTTTTTTTTCAAAATTTCAAAAAACGATGGGCTATAACCCATGTTTTTTGAAATTTTGAATTTTTTTCAAATCCTCAAAAATGATGAAAAACTGCGTGCTATAGTATGCTGAACGGTAGGGGCTATATCCCATGTTCAAAAATGATGAAAAACGAGGTTAATTCTTTTTTTCAAAATTTCAAAAAACGATGGGCTATAACCCATGTTTTTTGAAATTTTGAATTTTTTTCAAATCCTCAAAAATGATGAAAAACGGCGTGCTATAGTATGCCGAACGGTAGGGGCTATAGCCCATGTTCAAAAATGATGAAAAACGAGGTTAAAAAAAAAATCTAAATTTCAAAAAACGATGGGCTATAACCCATGTTTTTTGAAATTTTGAAATTTTTTCAAATCCTCAAAAATGATGAAAAACGGCGTGCTATAGTATGCCGAACGGTAGGGGCTATAGCCCATGTTCAAAAATGATGAAAAACGAGGTTAAAAAAAAAATCAAAATTTCAAAAAACGATGGGCTATAACCCATGTTTTTTGAAATTTTGAATTTTTTTCAAATCCTCAAAAATGATGAAAAACGGCGTGCTATAGTATGCCGAACGGTAGGGGCTATATCCCATGTTCAAAAATGATGAAAAACAAGGTTTTTTTTTTTTTTCAAAATTTCAAAAAACGATGGGCTATAACCCATGTTTTTTGAAATTTTGAATTTTTTTCAAATCCTCAAAAATGATGAAAAACGGCGTGCTATAGTATGCCGAACGGTAGGGGCTATAGCCCATGTTCAAAAATGATGAAAAACGAGGTTAAAAAAAAATCTAAATTTCAAAAAACGATGGGCTATAACCCATGTTTTTTGAAATTTTGATTTTTTTTTAAATCCTCAAAAATAATGAAAAACGGCGTGCTATAGTATGCCGAACGGTAGGGGCTATAGCCCATGTTCAAAAATGATGAAAAACGAGGTTAAAAAAAATTTCAAAATTTCAAAAAACGATGGGCTATAACCCATGTTTTTTTTAATTTTGAATTTTTTTCAAATCCTCAAAAATGATGAAAAACTGCGTGCTATAGTATGCCGAACGGTAGGGGCTATATCCCATGTTCAAAAATGATGAAAAACGAGGTTAATTTTTTTTTTCAAAATTTCAAAAAACGATGGGCTATAACCCATGTTTTTTGAAATTTTGAATTTTTTTCAAATCCTCAAAAATGATGAAAAACGGCGTGCTATAGTATGCCGAACGGTAGGGGCTATAGCCCATGTTCAAAAATGATGAAAAACGAGGTTAAAAAAAAAATCAAAATTTAAAAAAACGATGGGCTATAACCCATGTTTTTTGAAATTTTGAATTTTTTTCAAATCCTCAAAAATGATGAAAAACGGCGTGCTATAGTATGCCGAACGGTAGGGGCTATAGCCCATGTTCAAAAATGATGAAAAACGAGTTTAATTTTTTTTTCAAAATTTCAAAAAACGATGGGCTATAACCCATGTTTTTTGAAATTTTGAATTTTTTTCAAATCCTCAAAAATGATGAAAAACGGCGTGCTATAGTATGCAGAACGGTAGGGGCTATATCCCATGTTCAAAAATGATGAAAAACGAGGTTAATTTTTTTTTTCAAAATTTAAAAAAACGATGGGCTATAACCCGTGTTTTTTGAAATTTTGAATTTTTTTCAAATCCTCAAAAATGATGAAAAACGGCGTGCTATAGTATGCCGAACGGTAGGGGCTATAGCCCATGTTCAAAAATGATGAAAAACGAGGTTAAAAAAAAAAATCTAAATTTCAAAAAACGATGGGCTATAACCCATGTTTTTTGAAATTTTGAATTTTTTTCAAATCCTCAAAAATTATGAAAAACGGCGTGCTATAGTATGCCGAACGGTAGGGGCTATAGCCCATGTTCAAAAATGATAAAAAACGAGGTTAATTTTTTTTTCAAAATTTCAAAAAACGATGGGCTATAACCCATGTTTTTTGAAATTTTGAATTTTTTTCAAATCCTCAAAAATGATGAAAAACTGCGTGCTATAGTATGCTGAACGGTAGGGGCTATATCCCATGTTCAAAAATGATGAAAAACGAGGTTAATTCTTTTTTTCAAAATTTCAAAAAACGATGGGCTATAACCCATGTTTTTTGAAATTTTGAATTTTTTTCAAATCCTCAAAAATGATGAAAAACGGCGTGCTATAGTATGCCGAACGGTAGGGGCTATAGCCCATGTTCAAAAATGATGAAAAACGAGGTTAAAAAAAAAATCTAAATTTCAAAAAACGATGGGCTATAACCCATGTTTTTTGAAATTTTGATTTTTTTTAAAATCCTCAAAAATAATGAAAAACGGCGTGCTATAGTATGCCGAACGGTAGGGGCTATAGCCCATGTTCAAAAATGATGAAAAACGAGGTTATTTTTTTTTTCAAAATTTCAAAAAACGATGGGCTATAACCCATGTTTTTTGAATTTTTTAATTTTTTTCAAATCCTCAAAAATGATGAAAAACTGCGTGCTATAGTATGCCGAACGGTAGGGGCTATAGCCCATGTTCAAAAATGATGAAAAACGAGGTTAATTTTTTTTTCAAAATTTCAAAAAACGATGGGCTATAACCCATGTTTTTTTAAATTTTGATTTTTTTTCAAATCCTCAAAAATGATGAAAAACGGCGTGCTATAGTATGCCGAACGGTAGGGGCTATAGCCCATGTTCAAAAATGATGAAAAACGAGGTTAATTTTTTTTTTTTTTTCAAAAAACGATGGGCTATAACCCATGTTTTTTGAAATTTTGAATTTTTTTCAAATCCTCAAAAATGATGAAAAACGGCGTGCTATAGTATGCCGAACGGTAGGGGCTATAGCCCATGTTCAAAAATGATGAAAAACTAGGTTAATTTTTTTTTCAAAATTTCAAAAAACGATGGGCTATAACCCATGTTTTTGAAATTTTGAATTTTTTTAAAATCCTCAAAAATGATGAAAAACGGCGTGCTATAGTATGCCGAACGGTAGGGGCTATAGCCCATGTTCAAAAATGATGAAAAACGAGGTTAAAAAAAAAATCTAAATTTCAAAAAACGATGGGCTATAACCCATGTTTTTTGAAATTTTGAAATTTTTTCAAATCCTCAAAAATGATGAAAAACGGCGTGCTATAGTATGCCGAACGGTAGGGGCTATAGCCCATGTTCAAAAATGATGAAAAACGAGGTTAAAAAAAAAATCAAAATTTCAAAAAACGATGGGCTATAACCCATGTTTTTTGAAATTTTGAATTTTTTTCAAATCCTCAAAAATGATGAAAAACGGCGTGCTATAGTATGCCGAACGGTAGGGGCTATATCCCATGTTCAAAAATGATGAAAAACAAGGTTTTTTTTTTTTTTCAAAATTTCAAAAAACGATGGGCTATAACCCATGTTTTTTGAAATTTTGAATTTTTTTCAAATCCTCAAAAATGATGAAAAACGGCGTGCTATAGTATGCCGAACGGTAGGGGCTATAGCCCATGTTCAAAAATGATGAAAAACGAGGTTAAATTTTTTTTCAAAATTTCAAAAAACGATGGGCTATAACCCATGTTTTTTTTTATTTTGAATTTTTTTCAAATCCTCAAAAATGATGAAAAACGGCGTGCTATAGTATGCCGAACGGTAGGGGCTATAGCCCATGTTCAAAAATGATGAAAAACGAGGTTAATTTTTTTTTCAAAATTTCAAAAAACGATGGGCTATAACCCATGTTTTTTGAAATTTTGATTTTTTTTCAAATCCTCAAAAATGATGAAAAACGGCGTGCTATAGTATGCCGAACCGTAGGGGCTATAGCCCATGTTCAAAAATGATGAAAAACGAGGTAATTTTTTTTTTTTTAATTTAAAAAAACGATGGGCTATAACCCATGTTTTTTGAAATTTTTATTTTTTTTCAAATCCTCAAAAATGATGAAAAACGGTGTGCTATAGTATGCCGAACGGTAGGGGCTATATCCCATGTTCAAAAATGATGAAAAACGAGGTTAATTCTTTTTTTCAAAATTTCAAAAAACGATGGGCTATAACCCATGTTTTTTGAAATTTTGAATTTTTTTCAAATCCTCAAAAATGATGAAAAACGGCGTGCTATAGTATGCCGAACGGTAGGGGCTATAGCCCATGTTCAAAAATGATGAAAAACAAGGTAAAAAAAAAAAAAAAAAAATCAAAAAACGATGGGCTATAACCCATGTTTTTTGAAATTTTGAATTTTTTTCAAATCCTCAAAAATGATGAAAAACGGCGTGCTATAGTATGCCGAACGGTAGGGGCTATAGCCCATGTTCAAAAATGATGAAAAACGAGGTTAATTTTTTTTTCAAAATTTCAAAAAACGATGGGCTATAACCCATGTTTTTTGAAATTTAGATTTTTTTTCAAATCCTCAAAAATGATGAAAAACGGCGTGCTATAGTATGCCGAACGGTAGGGGCTATATCCCATGTTCAAAAATGATGAAAAACGAGGTTAATTTTTTTTTCAAAATTTCAAAAAACGATGGGCTATAACCCATGTTTTTTGAAATTTTGAATTTTTTTCAAATCCTCAAAAATGATGAAAAACGGCGTGCTATAGTATGCCGAACGGTAGGGGCTATAGCCCATGTTCAAAAATGATGAAAAACGAGGTTAAAAAAAAAATCTAAATTTCAAAAAACGATGGGCTATAACCCATGTTTTTAGAAATTTTGAATTTTTTTCAAATCCTCAAAAATGATGAAAAACGGCGTGCTATAGTATGCCGAACGGTAGGGGCTATAGCCCATGTTCAAAAATGATGAAAAACTAGGTAAATTTTTTTTTCAAAATTTCAAAAAACGATGGGCTATAACCCATGTTTTTTTTAATTTTAAATTTTTTTCAAATCCTCAAAAATGATGAAAAACGGCGTGCTATAGTATGCCGAACGGTAGGGGCTATATCCCATGTTCAAAAATGATGAAAAACGAGTTTTTTTTTTTTTTTCAAAATTTCAAAAAACGATGGGCTATAACCCATGTTTTTTTAAATTTTGAATTTTTTTCAAATCCTCAAAAATGATGAAAAACGGCGTGCTATAGTATGCCGAACGGTAGGGGCTATAGCCCATGTTCAAAAATGATGAAAAACGAGGTTAAAAAAAAATCTAAATTTCAAAAAACGATGGGCTATAACCCATGTTTTTTGAAATTTTGATTTTTTTTTAAATCCTCAAAAATAATGAAAAACGGCGTGCTATAGTATGCCGAACGGTAGGGGCTATAGCCCATGTTCAAAAATGATGAAAAACGAGGTTAATTTTTTTTTCAAAATTTCAAAAAACGATGGGCTATAACCCATGTTTTTTTTAATTTTGAATTTTTTTCAAATCCTCAAAAATGATGAAAAACTGCGTGCTATAGTATGCCGAACGGTAGGGGCTATAGCCCATGTTCAAAAATGATGAAAAACGAGGTTAATTTTTTTTTCAAAATTTCAAAAAACGATGGGCTATAACCCATGTTTTTTGAAATTTTGAATTTTTTTCAAATCCTCAAAAATGATGAAAAACGGCGTGCTATAGTATGCCGAACGGTAGGGGCTATAGCCCATGTTCAAAAATGATGAAAAACGAGGTTAATTTTTTTTTTTTTAATTTCAAAAAACGATGGGCTATAACCCATGTTTTTTTTAATTTTAATTTTTTTTCAAATCCTCAAAAATGATGAAAAACGGCGTGCTATAGTATGCCGAACGGTAGGGGCTATATCCCATGTTCAAAAATGATGAAAAACGAGGTTAATTTTTTTTTTCAAAATTTCAAAAAACGATGGGCTATAACCCATGTTTTTTGAAATTTTGATTTTTTTTCAAATCCTCAAAAATGATGAAAAACGGCGTGCTATAGTATGCCGAACGGTAGGGGCTATAGCCCATGTTCAAAAATGATGAAAAACGAGGTTAAAAAAAAAAATCAAAATTTCAAAAAACGATGGGCTATAACCCATGTTTTTTGAAATTTTGATTTTTTTTCAAATCCTCAAAAATGATGAAAAACGGCGTGCTATAGTATGCCGAACGGTAGGGGCTATAGCCCATGTTCAAAAATGATGAAAAACGAGGTTAATTTTTTTTTCAAAATTTCAAAAAACGATGGGCTATAACCCATGTTTTTTGAAATTTTGAATTTTTTTCAAATCCTCAAAAATGATGAAAAACGGCGTGCTATAGTATGCCGAACGGTAGGGGCTATATCCCATGTTCAAAAATGATGAAAAACGAGGTTAATTTTTTTTTCAAAATTTCAAAAAACGATGGGCTATAACCCATGTTTTTTGAAATTTTGAATTTTTTTCAAATCCTCAAAAATGATGAAAAACGGCGTGCTATAGTATGCCGAACGGTAGGGGCTATAGCCCATGTTCAAAAATGATGAAAAACGAGGTTAAAAAAAAAATCTAAATTTCAAAAAACGATGGGCTATAACCCATGTTTTTTTAAATTTTGAATTTTTTTCAAATCCTCAAAAATGATGAAAAACGGCGTGCTATAGTATGCCGAACGGTAGGGGCTATAGCCCATGTTCAAAAATGATGAAAAACAAGGTTAAAAAAAAAATCTAAATTTCAAAAAACGATGGGCTATAACCCATGTTTTTTGAAATTTTGATTTTTTTTTAAATCCTCAAAAATAATGAAAAACGGCGTGCTATAGTATGCCGAACGGTAGGGGCTATAGCCCATGTTCAAAAATGATGAAAAACGAGGTTAAATTTTTTTTCAAAATTTCAAAAAACGATGGGCTATAACCCATGTTTTTTGAAATTTTTAATTTTTTTCAAATCCTCAAAAATGATGAAAAACTGCGTGCTATAGTATGCCGAACGGTAGGGGCTATAGCCCATGTTCAAAAATGATGAAAAACGAGGTTAATTTTTTTTTCAAAATTTAAAAAAACGATGGGCTATAACCCATGTTTTTTGAAATTTTGAATTTTTTTCAAATCCTCAAAAATGATGAAAAACGGCGTGCTATAGTATGCCGAACGGTAGGGGCTATAGCCCATGTTCAAAAATGATGAAAAACGAGGTTAAAAAAAAAATCAAAATTTCAAAAAACGATGGGCTATAACCCATGTTTTTTGAAATTTTGAATTTTTTTCAAATCCTCAAAAATGATGAAAAACGGCGTGCTATAGTATGCCGAACGGTAGGGGCTATAGCCCATGTTCAAAAATGATGAAAAACTAGGTAAATTTTTTTTTCAAAATTTCAAAAAACGATGGGCTATAACCCATGTTTTTTGAAATTTTGAATTTTTTTCAAATCCTCAAAAATGATGAAAAACGGCGTTCTATAGTATGCCGAACGGTAGGGGCTATATCCCATGTTCAAAAATGATGAAAAACGAGGTTAATTTTTTTTTTCAAAATTTCAAAAAACGATGGGCTATAACCCATGTTTTTTGAAATTTTGAATTTTTTTCAAATCCTCAAAAATGATGAAAAACGGCGTGCTATAGTATGCCGAACGGTAGGGGCTATAGCCCATGTTCAAAAATGATGAAAAACGAGGTTAAAAAAAAAATCTAAATTTCAAAAAACGATGGGCTATAACCCATGTTTTTTGAAATTTTGAATTTTTTTCAAATCCTCAAAAATGATGAAAAACGGCGTGCTATAGTATGCCGAACGGTAGGGGCTATAGCCCATGTTCAAAAATGATGAAAAACTAGGTTAATTTTTTTTTCAAAATTTCAAAAAACGATGGGCTATAACCCATGTTTTTTTAAATTTTAAATTTTTTTCAAATCCTCAAAAATGATGAAAAACGGCGTGCTATAGTATGCCGAACGGTAGGGGCTATAGCCCATGTTCAAAAATGATGAAAAACGAGGTTAAAAAAAAAATCTAAATTTCAAAAAACGATGGGCTATAACCCATGTTTTTTGAAATTTTGAATTTTTTTCAAATCCTCAAAAATGATGAAAAACGGCGTGCTATAGTATGCCGAACGGTAGGGGCTATAGCCCATGTTCAAAAATGATGAAAAACGAGGTTAATTTTTTTTTTTTTAATTTAAAAAAACGATGGGCTATAACCCATGTTTTTTGAAATTTTAAATTTTTTTCAAATCCTCAAAAATGATGAAAAACGGCGTGCTATAGTATGCCGAACGGTAGGGGCTATATCCCATGTTCAAAAATGATGAAAAACGAGGTTAATTTTTTTTTTCAAAATTTCAAAAAACGATGGGCTATAACCCATGTTTTTTGAAATTTTGAATTTTTTTCAAATCCTCAAAAATGATGAAAAACGGCGTGCTATAGTATGCCGAACGGTAGGGGCTATAGCCCATGTTCAAAAATGATGAAAAACGAGGTTAAAAAAAAAATCAAAATTTAAAAAAACGATGGGCTATAACCCATGTTTTTTGAAATTTTGAATTTTTTTCAAATCCTCAAAAATGATGAAAAACGGCGTGCTATAGTATGCCGAACGGTAGGGGCTATAGCCCATGTTCAAAAATGATGAAAAACGAGGTTAATTTTTTTTTCAAAATTTCAAAAAACGATGGGCTATAACCCATGTTTTTTGAAATTTTGAATTTTTTTCAAATCCTCAAAAATGATGAAAAACGGCGTGCTATAGTATGCCGAACGGTAGGGGCTATAGCCCATGTTCAAAAATGATGAAAAACGAGGTTAAAAAAAAATCTAAATTTCAAAAAACGATGGGCTATAACCCATGTTTTTTGAAATTTTGATTTTTTTTTAAATCCTCAAAAATAATGAAAAACGGCGTGCTATAGTATGCCGAACGGTAGGGGCTATAGCCCATGTTCAAAAATGATGAAAAACGAGGTTAATTTTTTTTTCAACATTTCAAAAAACGATGGGCTATAACCCATGTTTTTTTTAATTTTGAATTTTTTTCAAATCCTCAAAAATGATGAAAAACGGCGTGCTATAGTATGCCGAACGGTAGGGGCTATAGAACATGTTCAAAAATGATGAAAAACAAGGTTAAAAAAAAAATCTAAATTTCAAAAAACGATGGGCTATAACCCATGTTTTTTGAAATTTTGATTTTTTTTTAAATCCTCAAAAATAATGAAAAACGGCGTGCTATAGTATGCCGAACGGTAGGGGCTATAGCCCATGTTCAAAAATGATGAAAAACGAGGTTAATTTTTTTTTCAAAATTTCAAAAAACGATGGGCTATAACCCATGTTTTTTGAAATTTTTAATTTTTTTCAAATCCTCAAAAATGATGAAAAACTGCGTGCTATAGTATGCCGAACGGTAGGGGCTATAGCCCATGTTCAAAAATGATGAAAAACGAGGTTAATTTTTTTTTCAAAATTTAAAAAAACGATGGGCTATAACCCAAGTTTTTTGAAATTTTGAATTTTTTTCAAATCCTTAAAAATGATGAAAAACGGCGTGCTATAGTATGCCGAACGGTAGGGGCTATAGCCCATGTTCAAAAATGATGAAAAACGAGGTTAAAAAAAAAAATCAAAATTTCAAAAAACGATGGGCTATAACCCATGTTTTTTGAAATTTTGAAATTTTTTCAAATCCTCAAAAATGATGAAAAACGGCGTGCTATAGTATGCCGAACGGTAGGGGCTATAGCCCATGTTCAAAAATGATGAAAAACGAGGTTAATTTTTTTTTCAAAATTTCAAAAAACGATGGGCTATAAACCATGTTTTTTGAAATTTTGAATTTTTTTCAAATCCTCAAAAATGATGAAAAACGGCGTGCTATAGTATGCCGAACGGTAGGGGCTATATCCCATGTTCAAAAATGATGAAAAACGAGGTTAATTTTTTTTTTCAAAATTTCAAAAAACGATGGGCTATAACCCATGTTTTTTGAAATTTTGAATTTTTTTCAAATCCTCAAAAATGATGAAAAACGGCGTGCTATAGTATGCCGAACGGTAGGGGCTATAGCCCATGTTAAAAAATGATGAAAAACGAGGTTAAAAAAAAAATCTAAATTTCAAAAAACGATGGGCTATAACCCATGTTTTTTGAAATTTTGAATTTTTTTCAAATCCTCAAAAATGATGAAAAACGGCGTGCTATAGTATGCCGAACGGTAGGGGCTATAGCCCATGTTCAAAAATGATGAAAAACTAGGTTAATTTTTTTTTCAAAATTTCAAAAAACGATGGGCTATAACCCATGTTTTTTTAAATTTTAAATTTTTTTCAAATCCTCAAAAATGATGAAAAACGGCGTGCTATAGTATGCCGAACGGTAGGGGCTATAGCCCATGTTCAAAAATGATGAAAAACGAGGTTAAAAAAAAAATCTAAATTTCAAAAAACGATGGGCTATAACCCATGTTTTTTGAAATTTTGAATTTTTTTCAAATCCTCAAAAATGATGAAAAACGGCGTGCTATAGTATGCCGAACGGTAGGGGCTATAGCCCATGTTCAAAAATGATGAAAAACGAGGTTAATTTTTTTTTTTTTAATTTAAAAAAACGATGGGCTATAACCCATGTTTTTTGAAATTTGAAATTTTTTTCAAATCCTCAAAAATGATGAAAAACGGCGTGCTATAGTATGCCGAACGGTAGGGGCTATATCCCATGTTCAAAAATGATGAAAAACGAGGTTAATTTTTTTTTTCAAAATTTCAAAAAACGATGGGCTATAACCCATGTTTTTTGAAATTTTGAATTTTTTTCAAATCCTCAAAAATGATGAAAAACGGCGTGCTATAGTATGCCGAACGGTAGGGGCTATAGCCCATGTTCAAAAATGATGAAAAACGAGGTTAAAAAAAAAATCAAAATTTAAAAAAACGATGGGCTATAACCCATGTTTTTTGAAATTTTGAATTTTTTTCAAATCCTCAAAAATGATGAAAAACGGCGTGCTATAGTATGCCGAACGGTAGGGGCTATAGCCCATGTTCAAAAATGATGAAAAACGAGGTTAATTTTTTTTTCAAAATTTCAAAAAACGATGGGCTATAACCCATGTTTTTTGAAATTTTGAATTTTTTTCAAATCCTCAAAAATGATGAAAAACGGCGTGCTATAGTATGCCGAACGGTAGGGGCTATAGCCCATGTTCAAAAATGATGAAAAACGAGGTTAAAAAAAAATCTAAATTTCAAAAAACGATGGGCTATAACCCATGTTTTTTGAAATTTTGATTTTTTTTTAAATCCTCAAAAATAATGAAAAACGGCGTGCTATAGTATGCCGAACGGTAGGGGCTATAGCCCATGTTCAAAAATGATGAAAAACGAGGTTAATTTTTTTTTCAACATTTCAAAAAACGATGGGCTATAACCCATGTTTTTTTTTATTTTGAATTTTTTTCAAATCCTCAAAAATGATGAAAAACTGCGTGCTATAGTATGCCGAACGGTAGGGGCTATAGCCCATGTTCAAAAATGATGAAAAACGAGGTTAATTTTTTTTTCAAAATTTCAAAAAACGATGGGCTATAACCCATGTTTTTTGAAATTTTGAATTTTTTTCAAATCCTCAAAAATGATGAAAAACGGCGTGCTATAGTATGCCGAACGGTAGGGGCTATAGCCCATGTTCAAAAATGATGAAAAACGAGGTTAATTTTTTTTTTTTTAATTTCAAAAAACGATGGGCTATAACCCATGTTTTTTGAAATTTTACTTTTTTTTCAAATCCTCAAAAATGATGAAAAACGGTGTGCTATAGTATGCCGAACGGTAGGGGCTATATCCCATGTTCAAAAATTATGAAAAACGAGGTTAATTATTTTTTTCAAAATTTCAAAAAACGATGGGCTATAACCCATGTTTTTTGAAATTTTGATTTTTTTTCAAATCCTCAAAAATGATGAAAAACGGCGTGCTATAGTATGCCGAACGGTAGGGGCTATAGCCCATGTTCAAAAATGATGAAAAACGAGGTTAAAAAAAAAAATCAAAATTTCAAAAAACGATGGGCTATAACCCATGTTTTTTGAATTTTTGAATTTTTTTCAAATCCTCAAAAATGATGAAAAACGGCGTGCTATAGTATGCCGAACGGTAGGGGCTATAGCCCATGTTCAAAAATGATGAAAAACGAGGTTAATTCTTTTTTCAAAATTTAAAAAAACGATGGGCTATAACCCATGTTTTTTGAAATTTTGAATTTTTTTCAAATCCTCAAAAATGATGAAAAACGGCGTGCTATAGTATGCCGAACGGTAGGGGCTATATCCCATGTTCAAAAATGATGAAAAACGAGGTTAATTTTTTTTTCAAATTTTCAAAAAACGATGGGCTATAACCCATGTTTTTTGAAATTTTGAATTTTTTTCAAATCCTCAAAAATGATGAAAAACGGCGTGCTATAGTATGCCGAACGGTAGGGGCTATATCCCATGTTCAAAAATGATGAAAAACGAGGTTAATTTTTTTTTCAAAATTTCAAAAAACGATGGGCTATAACCCATGTTTTTTGAAATTTTGAATTTTTTTCAAATCCTCAAAAATGATGAAAAACGGCGTGCTATAGTATGCCGAACGGTAGGGGCTATAGCCCATGTTCAAAAATGATGAAAAACGAGGTTAAAAAAAAATCTAAATTTCAAAAAACGATGGGCTATAACCCATGTTTTTTGAAATTTTGATTTTTTTTTTAAATCCTCAAAAATAATGAAAAACGGCGTGCTATAGTATGCCGAACGGTAGGGGCTATAGCCCATGTTCAAAAATGATGAAAAACGAGGTTAATTTTTTTTTCAACATTTCAAAAAACGATGGGCTATAACCCATGTTTTTTTTAATTTTGAATTTTTTTCAAATCCTCAAAAATGATGAAAAACTGCGTGCTATAGTATGCCGAACGGTAGGGGCTATAGCCCATGTTCAAAAATGATGAAAAACGAGGTTAATTTTTTTTTCAAAATTTCAAAAAACGATGGGCTATAACCCATGTTTTTTGAAATTTTGAATTTTTTTCAAATCCTCAAAAATGATGAAAAACGGCGTGCTATAGTATGCCGAACGGTAGGGGCTATAGCCCATGTTCAAAAATGATGAAAAACGAGGTTAATTTTTTTTTTTTTAATTTCAAAAAACGATGGGCTATAACCCATGTTTTTTTGAAATTTTACTTTTTTTTCAAATCCTCAAAAATGATGAAAAACGGTGTGCTATAGTATGCCGAACGGTAGGGGCTATATCCCATGTTCAAAAATTATGAAAAACGAGGTTAATTTTTTTTTTCAAAATTTCAAAAAACGATGGGCTATAACCCATGTTTTTTGAAATTTTGATTTTTTTTCAAATCCTCAAAAATGATGAAAAACGGCGTGCTATAGTATGCCGAACGGTAGGGGCTATAGCCCATGTTCAAAAATGATGAAAAACGAGGTTAAAAAAAAAAATCAAAATTTCAAAAAACGATGGGCTATAACCCATGTTTTTTGAATTTTTGAATTTTTTTCAAATCCTCAAAAATGATGAAAAACGGCGTGCTATAGTATGCCGAACGGTAGGGGCTATAGCCCATGTTCAAAAATGATGAAAAACGAGGTTAATTTTTTTTTCAAAATTTCAAAAAACGATGGGCTATAACCCATGTTTTTTGAAATTTTGAATTTTTTTCAAATCCTCAAAAATGATGAAAAACGGCGTGCTATAGTATGCCGAACGGTAGGGGCTATAGCCCATGTTCAAAAATGATGAAAAACGAGGTTAATTTTTTTTTATTTTATTTCAAAAAACGATGGGCTATAACCCATGTTTTTTGAAATTTTGAAATGTTTTAAAATCCTCAAAAATTATGAAAAACGGCGTGCTATAGTATGCCGAACGGTAGGGGCTATAGCCCATGTTCAAAAATGATGAAAAACGAGGTTAATTGTTTTTTCTAAATTTCAAAAAACGATGGGCTATAACCCATGTTTTTTGAAATTTTGAATTTTTTTCAAATCCTCAAAAATGATGAAAAACTGCGTGCTATAGTATGCCGAACGGTAGGGGCTATAGCCCATGTTCAAAAATGATGAAAAACGAGGTTACATTTTTTTTTCAAAATTTCAAAAAACGATGGGCTATAACCCATGTTTTTTGAAATTTTGAATTTTTTTCAAATCCTCAAAAATGATGAAAAACGGCGTGCTATAGTATGCCGAACGGTAGGGGCTATAGCCCATGTTCAAAAATGATGAAAAACGAGGTTAAAAAAAAAATCTAAATTTCAAAAAACGATGGGCTATAACCCATGTTTTTTGAAATTTTGATTTTTTTTTAAATCCTCAAAAATAATGAAAAACGGCGTGCTATAGTATGCCGAACGGTAGGGGCTATAGCCCATGTTCAAAAATGATGAAAAACGAGGTTAATTTTTTTTTCAAAATTTCAAAAAACGATGGGCTATAACCCATGTTTTTTGAAATTTCTTAATTTTTTTCAAATCCTCAAAAATGATGAAAAACTGCGTGCTATAGTATGCCGAACGGTAGGGGCTATAGCCCATGTTCAAAAATGATGAAAAACGAGGTTAATTTTTTTTTCAAAATTTCAAAAAACGATGGGCTATAACCCATGTTTTTTGAAATTTTGAATTTTTTTCAAATCCTCAAAAATGATGAAAAACGGCGTGCTATAGTATGCCGAACGGTAGGGGCTATAGCCCATGTTCAAAAATGATGAAAAACGAGGTTAATTTTTTTTTATTTTATTTAAAAAAACGATGGGCTATAACCCATGTTTTTTGAAATTTTGAAATGTTTTAAAATCCTCAAAAATTATGAAAAACGGCGTGCTATAGTATGCCGAACGGTAGGGGCTATAGCCCATGTTCAAAAATGATGAAAAACGAGGTTAATTGTTTTTTCTAAATTTCAAAAAACGATGGGCTATAACCCATGTTTTTTGAAATTTTGAATTTTTTTCAAATCCTCAAAAATGATGAAAAACTGCGTGCTATAGTATGCCGAACGGTAGGGGCTATAGCCCATGTTCAAAAATGATGAAAAACGAGGTTAATTTTTTTTTTCAAAATTTCAAAAAACGATGGGCTATAACCCATGTTTTTTTAATTTTTTTCAAATCCTCAAAAATGATGTAAAACGGCGTGCTATAGTATGCCGAACGGTAGGGGCTATAGCCCATGTTCAAAAATGATGAAAAACGAGGTTAAAAAAAAATTCAAAAATTCAAAAAACGATGGGCTTGACAAGTATAAATGACCTTGACCAGTATGAATGACCTTCACCAGTATAAATGACCTTCACCAGTATAAATGACCTTGACCAGTATAAATTACCTTGACCAGTATGCAGACCGTGACCATGGCCTATATAGCCTTTCGCTTTTCCTCGATTTTCACCTTTTTTTAAATCCTCAACAATGATGAAGACTATAGCGATGACCTCTGAGACCATGGACCAATGAACCATGTAAATACAACACATTGAGCAGGGCACTGCAGGGAGTTGCACCCCGTTCCGGTAAACCAGAAGCACGACACCAGTGCCTTAGTTTTTGTGTTGTCATTTACAGGTTCTTTCGTTATTCAGGGTGAGCAGCCAGGAGAATGAGACTCGCAGGACAACTGCCAAAGACACCAGGAGCTCCCAGCCAGCAGCAAACTGGTGCCGTCTGTGGGAACCAACACACATGGACACCGGTCACCAGGACGTCCCCACTGAGGGAACCAACACACATGGACACCGGTCCGTAAAACGTAAAAACGTAAAACGTAAAAACGTAAAACGTAAAAACGTAAAACGTAAAAACGTAAAACGTAAAAACGTAAAACGTAAAAACGTAAAACGTAAAAACGTAAAACGTAAAAATTAAAAAAGTAAAACGTAAAACGTAAAAACGTAAAACGTAAAACGTAAAAACGTAAAACGTAAAACGTAAAAACGTAAAAACGTAAAACTGAAAAGCGTAAAAAAGTAAAAGGTAAAACGTAAAAACGTAAAACGTAAAAACGTAAAACGTAAAACGTAAAAAGTAAAACGTAAAACGTAAAACGTAAAAACGTAAAACGTAAAACGTCAAAACGTAAAAACGTAAAAAGTAAAAAGTTAAAAGTAAAAACGTAAAAACGTAAAACGTAAAACGTAAAAAACTTAAAACGTAAAACGTAAAAACGTAAAACGTAAAAAGTAAAAACGTAAGCTGTTTTTTGAAATTTTTAATTTTTTTCAAATCCTCAAAAATGATGAAAAACGGCGTGCTATAGTATGCCGTACGGTATGGGCTATAGCCCATATTAAAAAATGATGAAAAACGAGGTTAATTTTTTTTTCAAAATTTCAAAAAACGATGGGATATAACCCATGTTTTTTTTCATTTTTATTTTTTTTCAAATCCTCAAAAATGATGAAAAACGGCGTGCTATAGTATGCCGTACCGTATGGGCTATAGCCCATGTTCAAAAATTATGAAAAACGAGGTTAATTTTTTTTTTCAAAATTTCAAAAAACGATGGGCTATAATAACCCATGTTTTTTGATTTTTTTGATTTTTTTCAAATCCTCAAAAATGATGAAAAACGGCGTGCTATAGTATGCCGTACGGTATGGGCTATAGCCCATGTTCAAAAATTATGAAAAACGAGGTTAATTTTTTTTCCCAAAATTTCAAAAAACAATGGGCTATAACCCATGTTTTTTGAATTTTTGAATTTTTTTCAAATCCTCAAAAATGATGAAAAACGGCGTGCTATAGTATGCCGTACGGTATGGGCTGTAGCCCATGTTAAAAAATGATGAAAAACGAGGTTCATTTTTTTTTCCAAAATTTTAAAAAACGATGGGCTATAACCCATGTTTTTTGAATTTTTTCATTTTTTTCAAATCCTCAAAAATGATGAAAAACGGCGTGCTATAGTATGCCGTACGGTATGGGCAATAGCCCATGTTCAAAAATGATGAAAAACGAGGTTAATTTTCTTTTTTTAAATTTCAAAAAACGATGGGCTATAACCCATGTTTTTTGAAATTTTTCATTTTTTTCAAATCCTCAAAAATGATGAAAAACGGCGTGCTATAGTATGCCGTACGGTATGGGCTATAGCCCATGTTAAAAAATGATGAAAAACGAGGTTAAATTCTTTTTTTCAAAATTTCAAAAAACGATGGGCTATAACCCATGTTTTTTGAACATTTTCATTTTTTTCAAATCCTCAAAAATGTTGAAAAACGGTGTGCTATAGTATGCTATAGTATAGTATAGTGTAGTATAGTATAGTATAGTATAGTATAGTATAGTATAGTGCTAGTAGTATAGTAATGGAATCAGGTGGACACTATGGACACAGCTGGATGACTTTTTATTTATTTTGCAGACGACCTGGCACTACTGTCACATACCCACCATCAGATGCAAGACAAGACCAAAACACTTGCAGAGACTTCCTCACAAGTAGGACTTAACATACATCAAGGAAAAACCAAGAACATGAGGATAAATACGACCAGTACCGAACCAATCACACTAGGCGACACCACGATAGGAGAGGTAGAGTCCTTCACCTACCTGGGAAGTACTATCAGCCACCAGGGTGGTACGGATGCAGACGTAAAGGCAAGAATAGGCAAGGCAAGAACAGCTTTTATAATTCTAAAGAACATCTGGCGCTCTAGGGAGATACAGCAAAAAACTAAAATCAGAATATTCAACTCCAATGTTAAATCCGTCCTGCTCTATGGGGCAGAGACATGGAGAATTACAAAGACCACAATAAGCAAAGTGCAAACATTCATAAACAAATGTCTGAGGAGAATCCTAAAAATACACTGGCCGGACAAAATAAGCAACAACGATCTCTGGATGAAAACTAAACAACTCCCTGCAACAGAAGAAATTGGACAAAGAAGATGGAGATGGATCGGGCACACACTGTGCAAACCAGTATCGAACACCACCAGACAGGCGCTGACTTGGAACCCTGAGGGAAAGAGAAGCAGAGGCCGGCCCAAAAACAGCTGGCGGCGGGATCTCCAGGCAGACACCAAGAGGCTGGGATGCACCTGGTCGCAAATAGAGACGAATGCCAGTGACAGAGAACTCTGGAGGCTCCTTGTCGACGGCCTATACCCCAGTAGGGGTGTCAGGCGTAAGTAAAAGTAAGTATAGTATGCCGTACGGTATGGGCTATAGCCCATATTCAAAAATGATGAAAACGAGGTTAAATTCTTTTTTTCAAAATTTCAAAAAACGATGGGCTATAACCCATGTTTTTTGAAATTTTTCATTTTTTTTAAATCCTCAAAAATGATGAAAAACGGCGTGCTATAGTATGCCGTACGGTATGGGCAATAGCCCATGTTCAAAAATGATGAAAAACGAGGTTCATTTTCTTTTTCAAAATTTCAAAAAACGATGGGCTATAACCCAAGTTTTTTGAAATTTATCATTTTTTTCAAATCCTCAAAAATGATGAAAAACGGCGTGCTATAGTATGCCGTACGGTATGGGCTATAGCCCATATTCAAAAATGATGAAAAACCAGGTAATTTTTTTTTTCAAAATGTCAAAAAACGATGGGCTATAACCCATGTTTTTTTTTTTTTTTTTTTTTTTCAAATCCTCAAAAATGATGAAAAGCGGCGTGCTATAGTATGCCGTACGGTATGGGCTATAGCCCATGTTCAAAAATGATGAAATACGAGGTTAATTTTATTTTTCAAAATTAAAAAAAATAATGGGCTATAACCCATGTTTTTTTTTCTTCATTTTTTTCAAATCCTCAAAAATGATGAAAAACGGCGTGCTATAGTATGCCGTACGGCAGGGTACCCCTATAGGCGGCCCGCGGGCCATTTGCGGCCCACAGAGCGCCCCCTTGTGGCCCAAAAAAGAATTTCCACAAAAAAAAAAGTTTTTTTTTATTTATTTTTAAGGGTCCCAGATATAAATGGCATTGAATGGGGGTCAGTAGCCTATGCATGTCAAACTGGGCATCCTTTTCAAATGGGGTCTTGCCCTGAAAATGAATTTTCAGGGCAAGACCTCGACCTCGCGCGTGCAGACTCGGCCCCCAGCCTGGTACGCTAGTCAAAATATGGCCCTTGAGGAAAATTAATTGGGGAACCCTGCCGTACGGTATGGGCTATAGCCCATGTTCAAAAATGATGAAAACGAGGTTAAATTCTTTTTTTCAAAATTTCAAAAAACGATGGGCCATAACCCATGTTTTTTGAAATTTTTCATTTTTTTCAAATCCTCAAAAATGATGAAAAACGGCGTGCTATAGTATGTCGTACGGTATCATTCAAAAATGATGAAAAACAAGGTTAATTTTCTTTTTCAAAATTTCAAAAAACGATGGGCTATAACCCATGTTTTTTTTAAATTTAATTTTTTTTCAAATCCTCAAAAATGATGAAAAACGGCGTGCTATAGTATGCCGAACGGTAGGGGCTATAGCCCATGTTCAAAAATGATGAAAAACGAGGTTAAAAAAAAAATCTAAATTTCAAAAAACGATGGGCTATAACCCATGTTTTTTTTTTCTTCATTTTTTTCAAATCCTCAAAAATGATGAAAAACGGCGTGCTATAGTATGCCGTACGGTATGGGCTATAGCCCATGTTCAAAAATGATGAAAAACGAGGTTCATTTTTTTTTCAAAATTTCAAAAAACGATGGGCTATAACCTATGTTTTTTTGAAATTTTTCATTTTTTTCAAATCCTCAAAAATGATGAAAAGCGGCGTGCTATAGTATGCCGTACGGTATGGGCTATAGCCCATGTTCAAAAATGATGAAATACGAGGTTAATTTTATTTTTCAAAATTAAAAAAAATAATGGGCTATAACCCATGTTTTTTTTTCTTCATTTTTTTCAAATCCTCAAAAATGATGAAAAACGGCGTGCTATAGTATGCCGTACGGCAGGGTACCCCTATAGGCGGCCCGCGGGCCATTTGCGGCCCACAGAGCGCCCCCTTGTGGCCCAAAAAAGAATTTCCACAAAAAAAAAAGTTTTTTTTTATTTATTTTTAAGGGTCCCAGATATAAATGGCATTGAATGGGGGTCAGTAGCCTATGCATGTCAAACTGGGCATCCTTTTCAAATGGGGTCTTGCCCTGAAAATGAATTTTCAGGGCAAGACCTCGACCTCGCGCGTGCAGACTCGGCCCCCAGCCTGGTACGCTAGTCAAAATATGGCCCTTGAGGAAAATTAATTGGGGAACCCTGCCGTACGGTATGGGCTATAGCCCATGTTCAAAAATGATGAAAACGAGGTTAAATTCTTTTTTTCAAAATTTCAAAAAACGATGGGCCATAACCCATGTTTTTTGAAATTTTTCATTTTTTTCAAATCCTCAAAAATGATGAAAAACGGCGTGCTATAGTATGTCGTACGGTATCATTCAAAAA
The DNA here is from genome assembly GCF_964188405.1 of Protomyctophum parallelum. Lineage (NCBI taxonomy): Eukaryota > Metazoa > Chordata > Actinopteri > Myctophiformes > Myctophidae > Protomyctophum > Protomyctophum parallelum. Next base: position 11,775,142 of record NC_139713.1, read on the forward strand.
TGATGAAAAACAAGGTTAATTTTCTTTTTCAAAATTTCAAAAAACGATGGGCTATAACCCATGTTTTTTTTAAATTTAAATTTTTTTCAAATCCTCAAAAATGATGAAAAACGGCGTGCTATAGTATGCCGAACGGTAGGGGCTATAGCCCATGTTCAAAAATGATGAAAAACGAGGTTAAAAAAAAAATCTAAATTTCAAAAAACGATGGGCTATAACCCATGTTTTTTTTTTCTTCATTTTTTTCAAATCCTCAAAAATGATGAAAAACGGCGTGCTATAGTATGCCGTACGGTATGGGCTATAGCCCATGTTCAAAAATGATGAAAAACGAGGTTCATTTTTTTTTTCAAAATTTCAAAAAACGATGGGCTATAACCTATGTTTTTTTGAAATTTTTCATTTTTTTCAAATCCTCAAAAATTATGAAAAACGGTGTGCTATAGTATGCCGTACGGTATGGGCTATAGCCCATATTCAAAAATGATGAAAAACGAGGTTAATTTTATTTTTCAAAATTTCAAAAAACGATGGGCTATAACCCATGTTTTTTTTTCTTCATTTTTTTCAAATCCTCAAAAATGATGAAAAACGGCGTGCTATAGTATGCCGTACGGTATGGGCTATAGCCCATGTTCAAAAATGATGAAAAACGAGGTTAAATTCTTTTTTTCAAAATTTCAAAAAACGATGGGCTATAACCCATGTTTTTTTAAATGTTTCATTTTTTTCAAATCCTCAAAAATGATGAAAAACGGCGTGCTATAGTTTGCCGTACGGTATGGGCTGTAGCCCATGTTCAAAAATGATGAAAAACGATTTAAAAAAAAAACGAAAAAAAAAAAAACGATGGGCTATATATAACCCATGTTTTTTGAAAATTTTCATTTTTTTCAAATTCTCAAAAATGATGAAAAACGGCGTGCTATAGTATGCCGTACGGTATGGGCTATAGCCCATGTTCAAAATTGATGAAAAACGAGGTTAATTTTTTTTTTCAAAATTTCAAAAAACGATGGGCTATAACCCATGTTTTTTGAAAATTTTCATTTTTTTCAAATCCTCAAAAATGATGAAAAACGGCGTGCTATAGTATGCCGTACGGTATGGGCTATAGCCCATGTTCAAAAATGATGAAAAACGAGGTTAAATTCATTTTTTAAAATTTTCAAAAAACGATGGGCTATAACCCATGTTTTTTGAAATTTTTCATTTTTTTCAAATCCTCAAAAATGATGAAAAACGGCGTGCTATAGTTTGCCGTACGGTAAAAAATGATGAAAAACGAGGTTAATTTTTTTTTTCAAAATTTCAAAAAACGATGGGCTATAACCCATGTTTTTTTAAATTTTTAATTTTTTTCAAATCCTCAAAAATGATGAAAAACGGCGTGCTATAGTATGCCGTACGGTATGGGCTATAGCCCATGTTCAAAAATGATGAAAAACAAGGTTAATTTTTTTTTCAAAATTTCAAAAAACCGATGGGCCCATGTTTTTTGAAAAATGTCATTCTTTTCAAATCCTCAAAAATGATGAAATTACGGCGTGCTATAGTATGTCGTACGGTATGGGCAATAGCCCATGTTCAAAAATGATGAAAAACGAGGTTAATTTTATTTTTCACATTTTCAAAAAACGATGGGATATAACCCATGTTTTTTTTAATTTTTCATTTTTTTCAAATCCTCAAAAATGATGAAAAATGGCGTGCTATAGTATGCCGTACGGTATGGGCTATAGCCCATGTTCAAAAATTATGAAAAACAAGGTCATTTCTTTTCAAATTTAAAAAAAACGATGGGCTATAACCCATGTTTTTTGAAATTTTTCATTTTTTCAAATCCTCAAAAATGATGAAAAACGGCGTGCTATAGTATGCCGTACGGTATGGGCTATAGCCCATGTTCAAAAATGATGAAAAACTAGGTAATTTATTTTTCCAAAATTTCAAAAAACGATGGGCTATAACCCATGTTTTTTTTTTTTTTTTCATTTTTTTCAAATCCTCAAAAATGATGAAAAACGGCGTGCTGGCTCTACCATGCTGATAGGTTTTATTGACACCTCCCGTGCTTTTGATAGAATTAATCAGCACAAGCTCTTTGTCAAACTCAAGCAGAGCGGTGTGCCTGGATGCATCATCCTGGCATACTGGTATGCTAAACAGAGTATGCAGGTGAAATGGGGGAACAGCCTATCCTCCCCCTTTCAGTTACACCTGTCTGTTGTTCTTGTCCAGTCTGGTTCCCTCTTCTGGGACACCTGTCTGTTGTTCTTGTCCAAACTGGTTCCCTCTTCTGGGACACCGAAAATAGCAACACAAGGTGAAGGATCCACATTCAGTCCTAGTATTTCAGAAATAACAGACCTGCAGTAATCCACCAGTCTTGGGCATGACCAAAACATATGAGTGAACTATGATAGTGAACTAGATATACTATGGTGTATATTGTAACGTTTAGCACCCTGAGCTGGAGTCGAACCCCGGGCCCCAACTCAGTACACAAGGCAAGTAACAAGCAGCGCCAAGAGAGTTCGCTCACTTGGAGGAGCAAGTTACGGCCAGGTCTTTCGCAGGGTCGTTACAATATGAATTAAGTACTTTAAATAGGCTGAGACCAAGTCTCACACAGGAAGAGGTTACAACTCATGTAGGATAACTTATAGGCTTCATACACACATAAAGAACAACTGTTCTGTGCTCTGCCTGTGTTTCATGGTTTGAATGTTTAATGCTTTTCCAATGGAAGTCAATCAAGTCACGTGGTTTGACCAAACACTTGTGTTTGATTGGGGGGAGGGGGGAAATCAAACACAAGTGTTTGGTCAAACCACGTGACTTCCATTGGAAAAGCATTGGGACAGCCATGAAACACAGGCAGAGCACAGAACATTCATTCTTTATGTGTGTACGAAGCCATAGAGTTTTTGAGTGGTGCAAACACTCCAAGGAACAGCAATGCCTCTATGTCCCAATCTATGTCCCTATGATTAGAGTACCAATAGGGGCAAAAGTGTCACTGTTGTGTTAGAAACAAGTCCGTTGCTCTCCCCTTGTCCCCTATATGGGGACTAGGTTGGTGGAGGGTGTGTAGAGCGCAGGATCACATTAGATGATTGACACAGGGGTGAAAAATGGGTTACAAAATCGTGGGATAAAAAATATATATTAAAAAAAAAAAGAAACAGAGTGAGAGATAAGCCAAATTCCAATACCGCAACTTGTTACACTCGCTCACTCTCCTCGCTCCGTAGCCCCACCCTCAGCGAGGAGGAGAGGATTTGATGCGGGGACAGAGTGGCACCATAGAGGGACAGGGGCCACATGAAGCCCCCAATACAGCCAATACAAATACCATAGAGGGACAGGGGGCCACAGGAAGCCCCTGGTACAGCCAATACAGACACCATATAGAGTGTCGCAGTCCCTCCCCCTTTCAGAACAACGAGTGGCCCAGGAAATGAATCCCAATGCATTTTTCCCATAGGCATTTCAGAAATAATTAATTTAAAGACCTTTTAAGCGTCGTACGAAGCCAACTCTTGTCGTGACAAATCATGACAACACACACAATATTTTGGACCAAAAAAATAATTACAAAGAAGAAAAACAACAAAAAAAGTGTTGTAACCTGCCAATTTTTTTCTACTTTCTAATTCTTGGTTTGGCCCGAAAAATTGTGTTTGTTGTCATGATTTATTATTGATGATTAATTATTTCTGAAATGCCTATGGGAAAAATGCATTGGGATTCATTTCCTAGGCCACTCGTCGTTCTGAAAAAGGGAGAGGGACTACGGCACTCTATTGGGACATGGGGCCACAGGCAGCCCCTGGTACAGCCACGACAGGCTACCATCCTGCAAGATCAGCATGGCAATATACTGCAATGTAGAACTATAGATCAGGCTGTGCAGGTAGACCACATGGCATGTCCCTAAATCATCATCCTCATACTATAATCATCATCATCATCGTACTATAATCATCATCATCATACTATCATCATCATCATCATACTATCATCATCATCATCATCATCATACTATAATCATCATCATCATACTATCATCATCATCATCATCATCATACTATAATCATCATCATCATACTATCATCATCATCATCATACTATCATCATCATACTATAATCATCATCATCATCATCATCATCATCATCATACTATCATCATCATCATCATCATCATCATACTATAATCATCATCATCATACTATAATCATCATCATCATCATCATCATACTATCATCATCATCATCATCATCATACTATAATCATCATCATCATACTATCATCATCATCATCATCATCATACTATCATCATCATACTATAATCATCATCATCATCATCATCATCATCATACTATCATCATCATCATCATCATCATCATACTATAATCATCATCATCATACTATAATCATCATCATCATCATCATCATACTATAATCATCATCATCATCATCATCATACTATAATCATCATCATCATACTATAATCATCATCATCATCATCATCATCATACTATAATCATCATCATCATCATCATACTATAATCATCATCATCATCATCATCATAATATAATCATCATCATCATACTATAATCATCATCATCATCATCATCATCATCATCATCATCATACTATAATCATCATCATCATCATCATACTATAATCATCATCATCATCATCATCATCATACTATAATCATCATCATCATACTATAATCATCATCATCATCATCATCATCATACTATAATCATCATCATCATCATCATACTATAATCATCATCATCATCGTACTATAATCATCATCATCATACTATAATCATCATCATCATACTATCATCATCATCATCATCATCATACTATAATCATCATCATCATACTATCATCATCATCATCATACTATCATCATCATACTATAATCATCATCATCATCATCATCATCATCATCATACTATCATCATCATCATCATCATCATCATACTATAATCATCATCATCATACTATAATCATCATCATCATCATCATCATCATACTATAATCATCATCATCATCATCATCATACTATAATCATCATCATCATCATCATCATACTATAATCATCATCATCATACTATAATCATCATCATCATCATCATCATCATACTATAATCATCATCATCATCATCATACTATAATCATCATCATCATCATCATCATAATATAATCATCATCATCATACTATAATCATCATCATCATCATCATCATCATCATACTATAATCATCATCATCATCATCATACTATAATCATCATCATCATCATCATCATACTATAATCATCATCATCATACTATAATCATCATCATCATCATCATCATC
>NC_139713.1:11785525-11815525 GCF_964188405.1 Protomyctophum parallelum
CATCATCATCAATCATCATACTATAATCATCATCATCATCATCATACTATAATCATCATCATCATCATACTATAATCATCATCATCATCATCATCAATCATCATACTATAATCATCATCATCATCAATCATCATACTATAATCATCATCATCATCATCATCATCATCAATCATCATACTATAATCATCATCATCATCATCATACTATAATCATCATCATCATCATCATCAATCATCATACTATAATCATCATCATCATCAATCATCATACTATAATCATCATCATCATCATACTATAATCATCATCATCATCATCATCAATCATCATACTATAATCATCATCATCATCATCAATCATCATACTATAATCATCATCATCATCATCAATCATCATACTATAATCATCATCATCATACTATCATCATCATCATCATACTATAATCATCATCATCATCATCATCATACTATATACAAACATGGCTGCCCCCACTGCGGAAACTCACGGCCGTATCAATCTGGCTATTAAATCGACGTATGATAAATAGTTTCTTTGAAGACACGAGAGGTTTTATAAACATCATCATCCGAGGGCGTTCAGACTGAATAATGGAGTGAAACGAAATGAAAATACAGGCTGGCTAGTGTTCAGTAACAGTTCAAACCAAACGCTATTTTCGTGCTTGGACAGACCCAGTCATCCAGGGACCCAGGCAGGGACCCAGGGACACACGTAGCTGTAAGTGGTTGCACCACTCAAAAATGTATTATTATTATTATACATTTTGGATCATTGTCAATTCAGGGGTTGAACGTTGGGGTAGACCTACCATTGAAAACCTATAGCCTTTAAGGCACAAAAAAATACATTTGAATTATGCTTTAAGTAGCATGTGACATGTCAAATTAGGGGTTATTCATGATTCTGAACCCATTCGAAGCATTAGTTTAGCACGAAAACACTCCTTGGGCTAAAAACAAATGTGATGAGGTCATCACATTTGGGCACATTTGGGCAAGTGGTTATGGCCGAATTTAGCCCAAGGAGTGTTTTGCTTGGAATGGATTCAGAATCATGAAACCCCCTAGTTTGACATGTCACATGCTACTTAAAGTACGATGACATTTTGGTGTGGTATACAAAAATGGCCATAACCTTTTTTTTGTTTTATTAAAATGGTTGAGAATCACTGTCTGCCCAGGACCCTAAGAATCTTCTCTTATATGGGGGTCCCTGGCATACCTTTTCAAATGGGGGTCTGTGGGCTAATAAATGTCAATGTCGGGGGTCCTTGGCAGCCGGCTCAGGAGGTAGAGAGCAGGTCGTCCAACGATCCCTGGGTCGGTCAAATCCCTGCTCCTCCTGTCCACATGTCGAAGTGTCCTTGAGCAAGACACTGCATGAACCCTACATTGCCTCCAATGAGTCGGTCGGTGTGAGCTCGCCACCGTCGCTGTGTGAATGTGGGAAGTGAGGACGCTGGCTTCACCTCCCAATGTATGAATGAATGAACCATTGTAAAGCGATTCTTTGAGCACTTGATGTACTCTTCCTATTTGTCACTAGGTGGAAGCAGAGCCTTGTTCATGACAGGGCTTTAGTATATAGGCACACTGGCAGTGAGACATTCTATCACTTGATAAGATCCTCCACTACTTCATCACTTGTTGAGAGCTGATGTTCTCCTACAAGCAAGGCTATGAGGTTTCATAGTTCACACGCAGACATTTGATGCTGCGAGAATCCAACAAACGCTTTAACGGACGACAATCACAGTGACATGACTCACAATGGAAATGTTAAATGCTTGAGCAGCTATAGAACTAGGAAGAAAACTTACCAGACTAGTTATTCAGTCAGTCAGTCAGTCAGTCATGAATCAAGTCACTTTTAACAATCAACAACTCAATTATAGAGATTCAGCAACTTTCTCCACTTTATTTTCATTTTTTTTTCAAGCATAGATTATGTCAAGAATAGTGACAACCACAGATCATCACTGCTGCTGTGAATGTTTGCTAATGTTACTAATCATACCGTAATGATTCAGAATAAAAATAATCATAGTAATCTTGTTATCACTGACCCTCCATTCAAATACAGCATTGTCAAGTATCACCCCCACCCTGTGATATTAACACATTTCTAGTCAGTATCACCCCCCACCCTGTGATATTGTCAAGTATCACCCCCCACCCTGTGATATTAACACATTTCTAGTCAGTATCACCCCCCACCCTGTGATATTAACACATCTCTAGTCTTAGTGATAGCTACACAATAGATGCTGCCTGGAGAATACCAATAAATTGATATAATTTAATAAGTCCATATACAGTAGTCCACACATTCACTTAACAGTTTGAGACATAGGCCTACAATTCAGATGTTTGTTTGTTTAATTGTTTATAATAACAACCTTTTGCCAATAAATAAATAAAAAATAAAATTGTTGATATTGTAAAATGAAATAAAATGAAAATGTAATGAGGTCAATACTAAGGGTCCCACTTTTGCAAAAATGTTATAAATTGAAGGGAGGGGATGTTATAAATTAAAAGAGGGAAAGAAAATGTAATAAAATGTAAACAAATTTGATGTCTGTGGCCAAACTCTCTTTCTCTTTCACACACAAACACGTACTTCAAAGGATATATGTATGTTTCCATATTCTGTATGTCTACAAAAAAGCAAGGTTACTCTATGAGTCAATACATTCTACTACAATCACTAGAACAGTGTATACATTCCAAACCAAAATGCTGTGAAGGTTTATCAGGATATAGAAAGATTTTAACAATCAGTGAACCATGATCAATTATCATGTAACATCCCACTTATAGGGTGAGAATTGATATTGCGTGTGTGTGTGTGTGTGTGTGTGTGTGTGTGTGTGTCTGTGTGTGCATGTATGAGTGATTGTATGAGTGATTGTGCGTGCATGCATGCTTGCAAATTTGCATGCATGTGTCACAGAGAGATTGGTTTCCATCTGAATTATGTGCTAGCAAGCAGAACGCGCTCACACACACGCTCTCACACACACACCACACACCACACACACACACACACACACACACACACACACACACACACACACACACACACACACACACACACACACACACACACACACACACACACACACACACACACACACACACAACATTACTCCCCCCAATTCTAACCCACCACAGACATACAATGATCTGGTCAGCAATTCGCCTTGGCAGCTGAAACGGGATCCCAGTCTATTTCTGCTGGCCTGAGAGGTTAAGAGTGTCTCACAAGTGGACGGACGTCCCCAGCTGGATTACAGTTGGACACTGTGACTCCTCCAGCCAACGTACGGGCCTATACTGTGACACTGTGACTCCTCCAGCCAACGTACGGGCCTATACTGTGACTCCTCCAGCCAACGTACGGGCCTATACTGTGACACTGTGACTCCTCCAGCCAACGTACAGGCCTATACTGTGACACTGTGACTCCTCCAGCCAACGTACGGGCCTATACTGTGACACTGTGACTCCTCCAGCCAACGTACAGGCCTATACTGTGACACTGTGACTCCTCCAGCCAACGTACGGGCCTATACTGTGACACTGTGACTCCTCCAGCCAACGTACAGGCCTATACTGTGACACTGTGACTCCTCCAGCCAACGTACGGGCCTATACTGTGACACTGTGACTCCTCCAGCCAACGTACGGGCCTATACTGTGACACTGTGACTCCTCCAGCCAACGTACGGGCCTATACTGTGACACTGTGACTCCTCCAGCCAACGTACGGGCCTATACTGTGACACTGTGACTCCTCCAGCCAACGTACGGGCCTATACTGTGACACTGTGACTCCTCCAGCCAACGTACGGGCCTATACTGAGACACTGTGACTCCTCCAGCCAACGTGCAGGCCTATACTGTGACACTGTGACTCCTCCAGCCAACGTACGGGCCTATACTGTGACACTGTGACTCCTCCAGCCAACGTACGGGCCTATACTGTGACACTGTGACTCCTCCAGCCAACGTACGGCCAATACTTAAGCCTTGAATGTATGCTTTGGCGCAAAAAAGTGTGGCGTGACACGTAGCTCGACACCTTTGTATCGACTCAAAGCGTTTAATTAGTAGCCTGCTTTATCGTATACAGCCGTGTCACGTGATTACGAAAATATACATTTCAATGAGCGATACTGGGCATTATTGGCCGGGGGCCGGACCGTTCTTCCTTAATTCCTTCATAATGATTTACGCAGAAGTGCAGAACACTGACTATTTAGTCCTGGGATAAAAAAAAAAAAAACATCGTTGATATTCGTGAAATATTGAATTAAAATGTTGAATCGATTGTCTTAGAGTGGGAGGATAACGCGGTACGATGAAAAGTAAAATCTGTCGCGCTGTGACGCGTTGCGAGCTTGTAGATCGGCTATTTTCAGCAAGTGTAAAAACAGTCATTACGACGGCATCAAGGCCCGCCAAAATACATTTTAGTCGACTAAATCAACTGTAGAGTCGACTACAATCTTAGGATATTTAGTCGACTGAAACTAGACTAACACTAAAACATGCCAGGTGACTAAAATTAAATGGAAGCCATTCAAGAGACTATATGACTAAAACTAAAATCTAAATCTGTTGCCAAAAACAACACTGCACTGCACTGTCCAGTTCCTCTCATGTCCCATACAACGGGAAGCAGAAGAGCTTGCGATAATAACTAGCGGTACATTGCTTCTTATTTTCCATTTTCTGAGAAGCAGCAGCGTTTGGACATCATTTATACAGTAGTGCAAGGTTTCCACTCGACAGAATCGATACACTGTGGAACAGAACATCTCCAGTCCTTTAATGGACCGTGTCCAACCTTAACTCGAACCCCCTCTGTGACCACACATTAAAGACTCTCAAAGGGTAGTAAGTCAGTCATATGTGCGACAAAGGCGGCATTAGGGGCCGTTTCTGTCACCGTAGATGTGCGCTTTGTTGATAAGAAATGGGGGCCTGTCTGCTTAATTATTTTCTGAATGGAGTTTCTGGTTTCAAACGTGTTTTCACTTGTGTAGATAGTAGATAAACATACAGTATATGTGTCAGGTAACCCTGAGTTGGAAACGTATTGCTATATGTTTTGTGCTTTCATACATTTATTTGGGCCTTATGGAACACAGTGCTGCAATAATTATCGCTACACGTCCGAGAGGTGAGGCAGTGCTTTGCAAAGATGCAGTGGCGTGCACATATAGACACTAGGGGGTGCTAGAGCACCCCCTGCCCTTTTAGCAATTTTGCTAAAAAAAAAAAGAAAAGAAAAAGGTTTTATTTTCTTTCTTAATTTGTAGTGTGGACCATGCGGTGACATTGATCAAATCTTGATTAAAAGAACGCTTCTACTATATTATTTAGGCCCCCACAATCTAAAGCTGTTTCTATGTCAGTGGTTCTTCGATACAAATAAATAAATAGCAGACCTACCTACTTGTAGATCTGCTATTTTTCAATAGCTAAAGCATCAAAATGGGTTCCCGCCCCAAAATGCGCTGCACAAGGTGCCCTTTTTTCACTTGAGCACCTGCCCCTCTAAATGTCTGTGCACGCCACTGCAAAGATGGAGATGCAGGCTCGCTATACGTCAGTCGTTCTCAAACAGGATTTGTTTTCAAGGACGCCCAGTTTGATAAAAAAAACAAACAACAAAACAAGTCCTCAGTGTTAACCCATTTAGATTTAACTTTTCTGAAAAAACCTATGTTTCTATGTCAGTCGTTCTCAGACATTTTCATGCCTACAAAAGCTCGTAGCTTCCCGCCCAAAAAGGGGAATTTCTTCCTAACCGTTGTTTCTTTTTACAAAATCATGTTGATAATAATGTATATTGACCAAAAAACGAATATATATATATAAAAAAAAACATAGGGCGCTGGTCCTTTAAGAAAAGCGTATGAGGGGTCTAACGTCAGCCCACGTAGAACGGGAAGAGTGCAGCAACAACACTGCATGGACTAACATCCATATCATCTTAAACTAAAACTAAAACAAATTGCGCAATTGAATAATAGTTCTATAGTGGTTGATCCACCCAGACGGTAAATCCGCTAATTTGGTATGGAACATGTTATTTTTTATTTTTTCAATGTCGAATGGATACGTGTGTTCATATATGGTAAGAAAACAGCTTGTGCGAAACTCTCCTTTAATTCAACTCTGAGAGTATGCAAAATGGAACCAAAATATGGACCATAAGGGTCCATGTGGCTCTATTTGTACACTCTCAGAGTGGAACCTTGTTTATAATAGCGCTCTCACAAATGAACAAGGGAGGGGCGTTAATGGCTTCCATCTAACGAGGCCAGCACGAGGGCAATTAACAGCCCTCCTCGACACCACGCAGTCCCATCCCAACCAGATTAAGCCTAAAGCCTAATTCAAACTAGTTTTTTCCCCCACTTGTAAAGCTTTTATGTTCCATAAGCGACAGTCTCTATGGCCAGGTAGAAAATAGAAATGAGGCCACTGGTTCTGAAACGTCGGATTTGGGAAACCACCGGGCCGGGCTCCCAGCGGAACCTTACAGGTGCTGTAACCCTTCACCGGTCCTTTTGGTTCCCCATCTACATTGTCAGAATTAGATGAATGCTGAGGAGTTTATAGCCTCGCAGGGGCAGTATGGCCAAGCCTGCAGGCTAAGGACGGTAGATTGGGGGTCCTAGAGATGCAGCATATCAAATGGCATCAAATGGGGCTCTGTATTAGGCTTATAGGCTGGCTGTGTGCCTGCATGTCCACCAAAGTGTTTCTTCCCATGTGAAGACGCGGCAGCCGCTTGCCTTAACAAAACGCTTCCAAAAAGTTGGAAATACTCAAACTCTCTGCAAGCGGATAAAAATAAACAGTTTTTAACTGAAAATAGACGCTCGGCACCTTGTCACGCCGCTGGTGTTTCCTGGGATGGTGTAAATAATAAATATGCAACACTTCCATTGAAAACTATTAAAAACATGTGCTCAGGAAAGAAAAAAACAACAGCTTGGTTGCCGGACATACATACAGCCCCCTTAATCCATATTTGGGGCTATTGTGGCTGTCCACTGCTCTCTCTCTCCTCTCTCTCTCTCTCTCTCCTCTCTCTCTCTAGCCCTTATTTCCACTGACGGTGGCTGCTCAGCTTGAGAGACAAACAGGGTCAGTAGACGGCTTGACACCTGCTGTGTGTCTGCTCTGTCTGAGGGGAAATAAGAAGACTGCTCACTGGGGTGTGACCGCCTGTCTTATTAATGTAGTAGGCCATCTGGAAGCAGGCAGGCAGACAGACAGACAGACAGACAGACAGACAGACAGACAGACAGACAGACAGACAGACAGACAGACAGACAGACAGAATGCTGAAACAAGGAAAGAGTGAATGTGCTTGTGAGTGCATGACTGATACTGAGAGGAAGAGCGTATAAAATGCACGAGCGTTCCGCCCCTAGCCAATCCTTGGGGCCGTTTCACTATACCAGGGGTATTCAACTGGCGGACCGCGGTCCGCGACCGGACCGCGGACCACCTCTTTGCGGACCACCGCAAAGAGGTGGTTTTTTTTTTTTTAAAGTTAATAATATAAATAACATCAGATGGTACATTTCTCATGTGAAATTGCTGCAAAGGCCCCCAAAATGTCCCCCAAGGGCCCCCAAAATTCTGGCGCGCGCTACGCGCGCACAGTGCGTATAACTCCCGGCCTGATTTGGAGTTCCACTCCGGGCCTGCACTCTGCACCCCATTATTAGTTGGGTGGAAGGGGATCTGATTTGTATAAGCTTGGCTTGACCATACTAATCGGGCATAGAGCCCGGCTCTCCGATGGACGCCGAGCATGGGACCGGACCTCTGTCTTATTCAAAAAAATATTTGTGGACCTTCATCATTTCTAGTTGAGGACCCCTGCACTATACTGTAACAACCCAAACGGATGTGATTCATTCAGATCCACAGGAATGCACAGTGGAAATGGCAAAACCAAAAATAATCTTCGACGAGTTTCCCCCCGCAGCAACAGACCCTCATGGGTCAGAACGGGCCAGCTGCAGCGTGCTATAGCTGTGACATTCTGAGAAGACCTATTATTAAGTTCCTTGGAACAGTTAACAGTAGAACAATGGTACTTAACAAACCAGACAGAGAGAGAGGGAAAGAGAGACAGGGTGGAATGTCCCTCAACCCACCCCGTCAGTAACACTCTGACTGAAACAGCAGATCTATGGGGAATGCACAAGTTAAGGTTATGTCATCGTAATGCCGTATATGTGAACATTCGGCTAACATATATAGTCGATTTAGTAGATTTGGTGAATAGACACTGTGGAGGGATTATAAAGGAGGACAGCTAGGATCCCCCACGAGGAAGTATAAGGTTGTTTAACCCTGCAACACCCGGATATATTTCTACTCGCAAAAAAGAGATGTCAACCTTGCTACTACTTGTACTACTATAGGACTTTGCAGAGGGAATTATGTAAAAAAGCAACAACAAAAAAGCAAATGTTATGCACATTTATAATAATTATTAAAATAATAATAATAAATTAATCATTTACATTTGGGTGACATCTTTCACAATAATAAATAAAAGATGTTCCAGACATTCTAATGATCACAAATAAACCCATATATTACAGTTATTTTACTTACTTCTATCAGGGTTAAAGGTCAAAGGTTCAGAATTGTTCAAAATTGCAGAGATTTTTAATTTGTGTGAATATCAGCCTCTGTGGGGGGTATTTATATGCAAACTATCATGACCAATGGCATTGCAATGAACATCAATGATGACGTTTAGGTGAAAAAAGAACAGAAACTAATTTAATTAATTAAAATGTGTTGTATTATTGCAGCGGTGGGTCTTACAGGGTTAAGTGGTAAAGAGCATGGGTTCAGTTTCCCAGTGCCATCTCATCATCATGGTTAACCCATTCAGGACGGGAACCCCTTTTGGTGTTTTAACTAAGCATTATGTTATACTTTAGCTATTGAAAAATAGCAGATCTACAAGCTCGTATGAGCTTGTACGTAGGTCTGCTATTTTTGAAAATTTGTAAAAAGTATGTCCAAAGAATAAACTCGACGGGTGCAGGATCAAAAAACTAATGTTACAGAGAAATGATTATCTATAGATGCTCCAAAGGTGCAGATTTAACCCATTAAAGCCTGTGTCATTTGTGTGTCATTTCAGAGTTTAGCGTTGATCATTCAAAGATGGCACATATAGGCCTATATACGACTCACAGCCTGTGCTATTTCTGAACATTTTTGAAAATCTTTAGACAGAGAATCAGAGAATCAGAAAATAGGCCTCAGGTCTATGTTATAATTTAGCTATTGAAAAACAGCAGATCTACAAGCTCATAGCGCGCCACCGAGTGTCGCACCACGAGCTTGTAGGTCTGCTATTTTTGAAAAATCGTGAAAATATTTATTTCAGAAAACTGGAGGACTTTTAAAGATTTCGAGGACGTTCTACAAAATAATGTCTTCTAAATCCTGACAATTTTCTGAAAAACCCCATGTTTCTGTCAGTGGTTCTCACAGGGTTAAACCCCATGTTTCTATGTCAGTGGTTCTCACAGGGTTAAACCCCATGTTTCTATGTCAGTGGTTCTCACAGGGTTAAACCCCATGTTTCTATGTCAGTGGTTCTCACAGGGTTAAACCCCATGTTTCTATGTCAGTGGTTCTCAAACCTTTTCATGTCAAGGACCCCCAAAAATATATGAAATTGGCCACCAACCCCCATCTGAAAATATGTTCTTCCAGGGACCCCCCCAGAAGCAAAGATTTGAGTTAAAAACGTTCGCTCTGAAAGAATATATTCAAACATTTGCATATGGATTCAAACCCAACCCTCATAAAACTTAAGACGTATTACTAGGCCTATACTTGCCTAAACAAAAACCAAAAAGCAATAACACTGCCAGTGACAAACATCATAGGGACACGTACTCTTTGCCTTTTTGAAAAGGCTCCCGCACAGGCATTCAATATCGATATTAATTTAACATGTTCTCTTTCAATCTTGGTGTTAAAACTGAGTGTCATCAAACACCCCTTTTGTCCTCGCCCTAAGTTATTCCTGTTGTCAGCTCCCTAAAGTAAAACATATACATAATCTGACTTTGAGAAATTGTTGCCTTTGAGGTTCAATGAGGTATTTCTTTTCCAGACATATTTGGTGAGATGAACAGAGGGCATCTTAATAGCCAGCACACAAAGGAGATCTAACCAGTTCTAAGATCAAGGGGGTGAAGGCGAGGAAGAGGAGAATGATTCACATTGTTCTTATGTATAGCATGAGTCAGACACAGATATATCGCTCATTATTTGACTTCTTTGACGACCGGCATCGATTCAGCCGTTGTTTCCCCTATTTATTTGATCACTTTCAACAGGCAGTGGCCCTATTTTGGGGCATAGGAGAAAACCTTCAAATGGTTTTTTTTTTCTTCCGAAATTCCCCCGAAAAAGTGGCATCGGTCGAGCTCTATAATTACATTATAATTTACCTCGCCAGTTTCAATTAAAGGTTGATTAATTAATGCGTGGAACTTCAGAACAGATGAATACAGGGGAATACATGAAGAGGCCTGACAGACAGACAGACAGACAGACAGGCAGGCAGGCAGGCAGGCAGGCAGGCAGGCAGGCAGGCAGGCAGGCAGGCAGGCAGGCAGACAGACAGACAGACAGACAGACAGACAGACAGACAGACAGACAGACAGACAGACAGACAGACAGACAGACAGACAGACAGACAGACAGACAGACAGACAGACAGACAGACAGACAGACAGACAGACAGACAGACAGACAGACAGACAGACAGACAGACAGGCAGGCAGGCAGGCAGGCATACATTGACTGTGTCAGTGGTAAGTATACGTTCCGCTGCTTTCCAACAGTAATTAAAAAATATATTTCATTGACAAGTGGAGCGGGGAAACTCCGAGTGGTCCTATCTTTAATCATAAAATGGATTATATCGCCTCCACACGAGACATTCTGACAGCTCACGCAGTCGCACGCCACACTATAGGATACTGCTGCTGGCTTAGTGAAATCTGGCGGCGGCTGTGTACATTGTGCATATACAGTACTTCATATATAGGTGGTTTTGCACTCCACTTGAATATGCTATAAAAACAATAAAGATCATTAATAATAAATCCTATAATAAATATGGGACTGTACCAGGATCTCAGGAGGGTGGGGACTAGAGACAGAATACAGTAAGTAAGCTGGTGTTTACCCATACAATACAGCAGTCTCTCTGTACTATATATCACGCTGAAACGATACCTATTCTCCTATACTGACAGCTTTTTTGAAAATCCCATGTTTCTATGTCAGTGGTGCTCAATCACGTCAAGGACCCCGATAATTATCTGTATTTGGCCGACCGACCCCCCCCCCCCTTCTAAAATATGTCGTTCCAGGGACCTCCCCAGAAGCAAAGATTTGAGTTAAAAACGTTCGCTTGTGAAAGAATATATATATACATTCAAAGATTTGCGCCACATTGTCACGATTTCAATAGCTAAAGTGTAACATGGCTGTTCACTGGCTGTTCAAAAATAGCACAATTAGCACAAAATAGCACAATTAAAAACAAATCTTGAAAGTGTAAGAGATAATGATTTACAAGGAATTTGTAGAATCAGCCCTTTAGGTCTTAATGGGTTAATAATTAGTAAGCCATTAGTGTGTCTTTCATAGCAGAGACAAGGAAAGGAAAAACATTGGCGTGACCGGATGTTCGAACCCTGTGGGCTCCCCCAGAGTTAAGTGTCCTTGAGCAAGACTCTGAACCCCTAATTGCTCCTGATGTGCAGGTTGGTGCCTTGCATGGTTTCCGCCGCCATCGGTGCATGTGTGAATGTGTGTGTGTGTGTGTGTGTATGTGTGTGAATGGGTGAATGTAATGCACAATCTGTGTAAAGCGCCTTGGATAAAGGCGCTCTATAAATGTACCATTTACAAGAATATAGTATGACAAGTTGACAAATGCAAAACATTGTGAGGACCAATTTCCTTTTAGGACACAGGGTGAAAGTAGGCAAAAACGGGCATTTATGCCAAATGCATTTTCCCATGAAGTTAATTGCCGGATTGCTGGATGTCATCGGGCCTCTATGGACATTTAGCGGTTACTGTGCGTTACTATAGGTTTAGGGTTTGGGAGATGTAACTGAATAGTTATGCGCTGGTAACATTCAACCCAAAAGTGTGAGCTTGTAGATCGGCTTTAGGGCTAGGTTTAAGAATGGCAATATAGAAAAGAAACGTGCGCGCGTGCGTGGATAGGAGGAGGAACGGCAACGAGGGCCACCTTACAAACAGAAAACTGTGCTTTTGCTCCACCTATACATTCTGTACATACATGCAGGACAAAGTCAATGAGAATTTTATGCAAGTCTGTGTGTGGACATACAGCATTATGGTATGAGAGAATTCAACACACACACACACACACACACACACACACACACACACACACACACACACACACACACACACACACACACACACACACACACACACACACACACACACACACACACACACACACACACACACACACACAGTGAGACTATAGAAAATGTGCTTTCTGCCAGGAGAGGGTGTAAGTTCCATCAGTGTTTCCCAACCTTTTTTTCAATTTTATTTTTAGGGGGGGGGGGGGGGGGGGGGGCTTTGGTTCCTGGCGCATGCATCTGGGTGGCGCTGCGTGCATTTTCAGAGCACGTTTACTTTAATGATCGATCAATCGATTGTTTTTTCCGACTTGGATCAACGGAAGTTTACAGTATAGGCCTATACATGTACTTACGTTGTCTTCCAATTTATCGGACTTAGGTTTTTTTTTTTTTTGAAGGGTTTTTAATTATATACATATTTTTAACATAAGTTTTCATTAAAATCTTTGTATTTCGCGCCAATTACACGCGTCCTCGCGGCAGCAACCCCCCCCCCCACACACACACACACACCAGATTGGGAATCGCTGAGTTGCATAACGTCTCCATCGGGTGGAAACCTCATTATGTCCAAGAACGTCAACGTTTCACCAGCGATTCCAATTGTCGTTAACGACAAAAGTAGCAGAGCGACGAGCTCGTCTCGAGCGATTGGATCCACTACTTTTGATGCTTCCGTGTGATCAATATAGGACCCGAGGGGGGGGGACCTGATTCCACAAATGTCTTCTAATCTAAATCATGACAGTTTCCTCAGTTTCGCGTCAGTGATCAAAACCTTTTGTTTCAGAGGGACCCCAGAAGCAAAGATTTGAGTTAAAAAAACGTTTGCTATATGAAAGAATATATATTCAAAGATTTGCGTCACATTTTCACGATTTTTCCAATAAATTGCAGATCTACAAGCTCTCACTCTTGAGTTTGCAGATCTGCTATTTTTCAAAACATGAGCTAAATTTTAAAATAATGGATCCAGTGGTTAAAAAGCTATACGGTGACACAGATGCGTTCCAGGTCTTTAATGGGTTGTTAATAAAGGGATTGTGACATCATTTTCTTTTAGGTTTTCTGATCCCAATTGCACCCCAAAACAATTCAGTAGATGTTGTGGTGTGGGGTTTTCTGGCTCAAACAGTGTCCTGCTGTTTGTGATGTAAGAGACAGAAAATCCCATATATTATGTCAATGGGATTTGCCAGCAGATGTCACTGTTTTCACTGTTTGGTCTGTTTTCATTGCAGCTCAGAAGACTTCCAGACCCCAGAGAAAGCTCGAGACCACAGAAAATCCACTGAATGTTCAAAGTTCAGGGTTTTTTTTTGGGATGTAATTGAGGTCATGAAAACCTAAAAGAAAAACGAAAAATAAAAATAAATGAAAATGTATGTCATGAAACCTTTAAAACTATGGACATAAGAAGGTTTCTGCCCCGACAGGCAACAATACGATAAGTACAGTAAGCATCTCTGGTCCGCGGGTCCAGTTGGTTAGACATGTAGCGGACCGCGGGCAGCAGGCCAGAGGGCTCAAGAAGGCTCAGAAGAGACGACGTCAAAAGATTCAGGAAAATACCGACGCGCGAGTATAGGAAAGAGGAAAGGAAGGAAGGAAGTAAAATAAAGAATATAAGCAATAATCACTATTCTATAAGCACAGGGTTATATTCATGATGATAACAAAGATAATATTGCATCTCCTACACCTATATATATTCTACCGGCTCAGTGTATATAAAATTGGAAGAAAAGCTATATACTGTGATGTTACATTTGACTTTATAATCCTAAAATAATTTATACCAACGATAGTTATATTTTTGTAGCGTATTTACATAAATACATCATATAGTAATAATATTGTCATCAACACGTCGTTATAGAAACATACACCATACGTATATATATATATATATATATAAATATGCATATAATCATATTATAGCCACACGTACACTCACATACAATGAATATACAATCAAAAAGGAGCTATTGCAATGCTGTAATCCAGTGGTTCCCAAAGTGGGGTCCAGGTACCATCCAGGGGTCCTTGAGGGAGTTCCAGGGGGTCCCCAGCTAAATTATAGTTTGGAAGCAAATGGACCCTTATGGGTCTGTAACTCTGAGAGTGTACAAATGGAACCATACGGGGTCCGTTTGGTTCCATTTGTACACTCTACAACAGTTAAATTAACATTGCTTTTACAATAGTAAATCCCAGAGATAGAAATGCCATTAAAAGGGGGATCCGTAGCCTGGATGTCAAACTGGGGGTCCTTGAAATTAAATGGGTTGAGAATCACTGTAAAAATATTCTCTTGCGGGGTACCCTGGCATTATCTCTTCAAATGGGGGTCTGCGGGGCTAATTAGTGTCAACTTGGGGGTCCTTGACATGAACAGGTTTGGGAACCACTGGTGTAATCGGTTAAAACCCCCATGGAAACATTCACATCTTCTCAAGTAGGTAAGCTTTGAAGCCAAGAAGTTCAGGAGGTTGTATTGCTATAATAATAATAATAATAATAATAATAATAAAGGACCAACGTTCAGCCCAGGCCTTGCAACAGATGCAGCTGAAATTCCGTCGTAAAATCAAAAAAGTATTGCTTTGTGTCGGGCTGGTCTCCTCCTCTGCCGTGGATGTAGGCCCACTGTACATGCACTGTACATGCACTGTACTGTCTGCAGGTATATCGAGTGGTTCTCAATGTCCGGTCTGGGGACCATCAGGAGGTCCACATGGATCCCTTATTAACGGGGCCGTAGGTGGGTGAGTTCCATCAACGAGCGTACAAACGGAACCTATACAGCCTGGTATGTATGGGTCCGTTCTGTTCCATTTGTATGCTTCATTTAACACTTACTCCCTGTGTGTAGTTTGGGGTCCCAAGAAGAACAGAAGAAAAAAGAAAGGAAAAAAAGGTTCCATTTCTTGACAGACCGGTATAAAGCGTCCATTTGGACCGTTGGTAGGACCGCGAACCAGACACTGAGAAACGAGCAAGGCTATCCGCCAGACAGACAGACAGACAGACAGACAGACAGACAGACAGACATCTTTCTAGAAAGGTCTGCCAGCAGCCCTGATGACACCAGAGGAGTTTGAGAAATCTGAGAGTAACTCGGTCAGTCAGTCAGTCAGTCAGACAGTCAGACAGTCAGACAGACAGGCAGGCAGACAAGCCTGCTGAGATGCCCGCGGACAAGAAAAACCAAGTGGACGTTGAAAGATGTCTGTGCTTTTCGGTAAAGACAGACGTGCAGGCTATATAGGTGCCTACACCCCCGGACAAGACAAGGTTCCATTGTTATAGCGCCGACGTCCAACAACAATCTCCAGGGGCTCTCAGAAGTCTGAGAACAGATCTTGGGGTCCCAAATGAATAATGAACGGAGCAAGGGTCCGAGGCTGGTAAAAGGGATTGTCAATGAAAAGCCCACCTGAGAGGGAGAGAGAGAGAGAGATAGGTTAATACAGTATTATGAACTACTACTAGTAACTAAATGGTAAATGGTAGTATAGCTTTTTATTTTATTTTTGCACATTTTCCTATGCCTATACACCGACACGAAAACGCGTATTCAGGGCGGAGTCACCACCCCCAGGGTAAGTTGTGATTTGCTCTCGTTCACTGCAATGCAATTTGCGGCATTTCCAAAACAATATTGCGCAGAGTAGCGATTATCAAACGTATTTGCAATGCCATACGTTGAAAGATCTGTTGCCCGTGGACAAGGCACGTTACTTACCTCCGCAAGTTAGATATTATCGGCATAGATGTTTGTCCGTATGTGATTAAGGATTGGAAAAAGTTGCATTGGCAGCCATAGAAAATTCTGCCCAGGGTAAAAAACCGGATGTGACGTTTTTGGGCGTTCCTGTCTTGTCCCGTGTCAGTGTATAGGCCTATTTAAAATGTTAAGATTTGTAATACAATAAATCATTGTCTTTACTTGTGTAAGTAATTAACTGGGGAAGTTTGCATGGTGATAACAATCTAATATATAGGTATGGTTTTGCACACTCAATTCATAATTAACGTTCCAATTTTGGAGGTCTGGCTCATGGATTAAAAACTGGTTCTGAACTGAAAAAAGGGGAGTGATTAAGTGAATATGGTCAGCACCACTTTAGAAAGTTTCTTGCAGGATGTTAAAATAGCCAAGTAGCCCTTGGAAGCATTCCAGCGTTAAACACACTTGCTTGGCGGCCAGTGACACTTACAGAGCATTACGCTGAGTGTTGCTTGAAGAGGGCTCGACAGTTTGTTAAATTCATGCACGTATTTTCTCCCCAGTCAACAGGTTTGATGGAGAGCAGGCCGCGAGTTCAATTAAACATTTAGAACCATATTCATTCCATTGCAGTTTACACTGTTTGTTTCACTGAGAGAAAAGTGGAAGCAAATCATGACAGCCAAATTAGTCAATAGCTGCTGCTGCTGCTGCTACAATGCAGAGAATTAATGAAAGTATTATAATTTTTTGAAACTGATAAAAAAAAAAAAGTCATTATGTGGAAGATTGTAAAGTGAGTGGATAATTATACTCTAAATAAAACACATTAACGGTGTCCACTAGAACTCAACGGTTGTTTTCTTTTCTTTTTTTTGGGGGGGGGGGGGGGGGGGGTCTCTTGTTGCTATATAATTGCTGTAGGAATTATTCAAATCAAGTCACAAAGGAGCAATTGATGGAAAGTAAAATTAAAAAAAACTACTGTACAACAACCACTACACGACACAAAGACAAACACTAATCTAATAGTCCGGCAGCTGACAGGCTTCTTTTGTTTAAAGTGGGAAATTTGGTAGGCTATAAAAGTATTTTTTATTGGCCTAAAAAATTGTCTATATAATACATTCATGAATCCACTTGCTGACCAACTGTGAGCATTCTTTTTATAGGTGTTTCTTGTGATACTACCATTAACATCGTATGGCAGGCGAAAATGTCCAGGCCCAAGGAGTGTTTTTTGTGCAAAACTAATGGATGGAATGGATTGGAATGGATTCAGAATCATGAAAACCCCTATTATGAAGTTTGACATGTCACATGCTACTAAAAGCAAAAAGAAAGTTTGACTTTTTTGACTGCCATAGGATGTGAATGGTAGGGTCACAAGAAACCCCTATAAAAAAAATTGCCAAATATTTTCAGCCGGTCAGCAAGTGGATTCATGAATGTATGTATTGTATATAGACAATATTTTAGGCCAATAAAAAAGACAATATACCAAATTTCCCACCCGTCCACCTCGGCTGCCGGACTATAAATAACTGTTCAATCCAGAAAGATTGAAGCACAGTTCTGGTGGTGATGAAGCAAATATGACGTCGGGTGAAGGCCTACGATCTAAACACGACTCTGGCCATCCTTATAGAGCACTGAAGTCTGACGTCAATATCGGTAGAGGGCGCCAAGTCCACTGGTTCACGTACTTTCTATTTGCATTATAATCCCCATAGGGGGATCCGATTTTAGACCGCCTCATATAGACAAATTCAGAAACGGGTCTCATGGCATTTAAAGTATGAGGTATAAAGTACAGCAGCATTGTGTTCATAAAACAGAAAAGATTGGGTATTGGGCAAGACTGACGTTATGTATCTTTCAGGACCTTTCACTGCTTCGTCTCAACCATTACTCTATGGCTCTGCTCTCAGCCACCGTGGTGGATATTTGGACATTCCGTTTTTTTGTTTGTTTTTGGAATGTTGCCACTACTGTTGGAGCAGCCATAAACTACACAGGTTCATCCCGATGTTCTGGGCATCTTTGTAATGTTAGTGTTAGTAAAACACAGGTAAAAGAGTAACGTTTGAGGCAGACTGTACATCAGTCACTCTACCATTCACCGTAGTATAAGAGGTTTTTTAAGAGGCAGGTTTACCCCGCAGTTATGTCGGCTCCGCCTACAGGAAATACGTAAGCTGCGACCATGAGAATCAACTGACTGTGAGACAACAATATTGTTACTGCTTGTTGAATTAGTTACATTTTCGCTAGAAACAGACTGCATCGAATATGATTGACTGACTGTCGTAAATGATACAGTAGCCTCGGTACCAGGCTTTCATTTTTGTTGGTGCAAAAATTGAAAGCCTGGAGGAACGTATTGGCCGCTCTGGTCTAAAAGTGGGAGTCAACCCTTCCGGGTGGGCGTCGCTCCAAATGATGTGACGTAGCGCTGCACTAGGGGGGAGAGGAGGGGCCGGGGGTGACGGACAGATCGATGAGATCCAATCAGGGCGTGCGCAAATCTCAGCCGCAACCCGCCCCTCTAGACCAGAAACCTAACACGTTAGCTCAGGCTAACGATACAGAGACACCTCCCCGTCAAATTTCGCCGAGTTTATTTTAAGATGAGCCCATGTCATTCTCCATAGAGAAATTATGTTTCCGTGAACCAGGGGATGAGGGAGTGACGTCAGGACTTCGGCGCTCTATTTCAGCTATTTAGATCTAGAAGAGCAACAATAGAAGATGGAGCTCACAGGGTGTTTGTAGAGCAGCAGCAAGTGTTGGTGCTGATGTATACAAGCTCGCGGCGGCACGAAGAAAAATCTTGAAAGTGTGCAAACTACTGATTTTAGAAGACATTTTTACCAAATTCTTGTAGAATTTGACCTCAGGTCTAAATGGGTCAGCTTAGTACTTATATACTTATATATATTATTTGTATATCTTACTTGAGTTTATGTGACCATTTCTGGTTCATTCATGGGTCCACTGGATATACAGCGCATGTGGTTATTCTTAACATCTGGCCAGTCAAGAACATGGTGATAAGAGGCAGATGGAGAAAGAACCACTATACCGTGCAGGGCTTGACATTAAGGCTTGTCCTGTTGTCCGGGACAATGGATACATCTTTCCGGACAAGTTGTACTTCAAAATTGTACTTGTTGTCCGTTGGACAAGTGACTCTTGGTTTCATGTTTTCTGAGCCAACAATATTTGTCTGGATATAGGACTGCATCTATGGCTGTGTATTTGGATGTGTGTGTTTCGGGACAACCGGACAAGTGAGTTTGTGCCTGGACTAAAGCCTTCACTTCTAGTAATTCTTACAAGTTGACTAGTTGCCTAGTTTACTAGTTGACGGCGACGAGTTGTTTAAGTACATATTATGCGGGAAAAAAAGAAAAGATATTTGTACATTTAAAAACTGTGTAAATTGGTGACTATAATCTAGCATTCTAGCTGATCTTGAGGCCTACAAACGCTTTTTTTCTTTCTTTTCTTATCAACTAGTACCAGCAAGGTCGACAAGTGGATTTACTAGTCGACTAGTTGAATAGTCGACTAGTTGCTTAAAGCCCTTGTCCGGACAAGTGAATGGGAAATGTACGTGTCTGAAGGACAATTGAACGGGAAATGTACGTGTCTGAAGGACAATTGAATGGGAAATGTACGTGTCTGAAGGACAATTGAATGGGAAATGTACGTGTCTGAAGGACAATTGAATGGGAAATGTACGTGTCTGAAGGACAACTGAATGGGAAATGTACGTGTCTGAAGGACAAGTGCCTCAAAAAGATTAATGTCAAGCCCTGCCGTGTTGAGGTGAGGTCAAACAATAAGTGGATATGGTTCAATGTTTCAAGCTTGCGTGAATAATAGGGCTGGGCAATATATCGATATCGTGATAATATGCTGTTTTTATGCTGTTTTTTTTTTCAGTTTCCTCCTGGTTTTACGCAATTTTATATTTTACCATTTTATCATTCACTTTTCAAAAATATTGCTATTTTTGCGATTTCCAAAAAAAAAGAAAATGTGTAGTATCGTCTCAATACATATATCATCACAATATCGATAAAGGTGCTTTATTAAAAAAAATCAAATACCGTTGATATTTGATTTTATCCATTTTGCCCAGCCCGTCTAACAGTACAAAAACAGTGCAAAAACAACATTAAACAAAACAATACTGACAGCATGAGAAGAGCAACAATAATCACATAAAACAAGTTATTTACAGAAACACATTTAAATGCTTATTTGTGCCATAGAACAGATAATGAAATTGTTGTTTAATTATAATCATATTATCATTAAAATCTTAATGTTTTGTCAATTATTTTGGGGCCCACTTGCAATATCTTGAGAATCAGCGGTGTCGGTCGGACGACATATGACTTAACCCATTTCGGCCCGACGTTGAAATTAAGAAAATGTCTTCTAAATCCTGACAGTTTTCTGAAATACCTCATGTTTCTATATCAGTGGTGCTCAATATTTCATGTCAAGAACCCCCAGAGTTATCTGTATATTTGGCCGCGGACACCCATCTGAAAATGTGTTGTTCCAGGGACGCCCCTGGAAGCAACGATTTCAGTAAAAACGTTCGCTCTGAAAGAATATATTTTCAAAGATTTGCGCCACATTCACGTTTTCTCCCCAAAAAATAGCAGATCTACAAGCTCGTAGAGCAGCACTCAGTACCACGCTATGAGCTTGTAGATCTGCTATTTTTCAACAGCATAACATAATGCTTGAAATGCCAAAAGGGGTTCCCTGTCTAGATTGGGTTAAAGGGACACTTCACCCCTTTTGCAACCAGATCTTATTCCAATGATGTTTGGGAGACAAGAAACACTTTCCTGGGGGTTTTATGTGGGTAATATGTATTGTTTTTGCAGTGTCCACAACATCATGGAGTCCATGGACACTGAAATATCTAAAAACACAAATTCCCCACATAAAAACCCCCAGGAAAGTTTATTGTCTCCCAAAAATCATTCAAATAAGACCTGGTTGTAAAAGGGGTGAAGTGTCCCTTTAACCAATTCTGGGCGGGAACCCCTTTTGGTGTTTCAAGCATTATGTCATACTTTAGCTATTGAAAAATAGCAGATCTACAAGCCCATAGCGCTACGAGCTTGTAGGTCTGCTATTTTAGAAGAATCGTGAAAATGTCGTGCAATTCTTTCAGAGCGAACGTTTTTAACTCAAATCTTTGCTTCTGGGGGTCCCTGGAACAACATATTTTCAGATGGTTATCCACGGCCAAATACATATCATCATATCAAAAACATATTGTAATTGACGTCCTCTGCGGTTGCCGGTGGTTTCACCAGCACCATTATGTGTCCCCAGACCAAGTGAAAAGGTATTACTTTCTCTTTGGGGGCTCTGAAATGGATGCTGCAACAGATGGGAAGTGTGACAACGAATGGAAGCAAATCAATATGCAGCCGACAGCTCCTGGGCAGAAACCTTGCATCTCCCACATTTCATCCTTTTTTTTCTCCGCCCAGAGAACGTGTTTGAGCCAGAAAACCCCAGAGCACAGAAAATCTACTGAATGTTACTTAAAAGTTCAGGGTTTTTTTTGGGTGCAATTGAGCTCAGAAAAGTAAAAACAAAACAATAAAAATACAAAAAAATGTTTATGTCAAAATCCATTTAAACACAGTGAAAACATTTTCTCGTCGTGGATATGTCCGACTATAGGTAATAATAACTACACTGGCTCCAATTGGAACACAATGGTTCTATTTCACATTTCCGGACAAGGTTTCTACCCGACGACAGCGACAGCTCCGTTTGGATATGCTGCTGCTGCTGCCGCCGCCGCCGCTGAGCCAACGAGGTTAGAATATGACGAGGCTTTTCTAAATGCCTCCCGTTTTCCCCTTCGTTCTGTGAATAGGTCAAAGTCAAAGTCGGGGTACTAAAGTGGAATAAAAAAGAAGAAGGTGCTGATGAGGTATCATCAAGCAAAAAGCCTTCGACTGACATTCAACCTCTGTGTCTCTCGAGTGGAGCCGAGCCAGACGTGCATGAGGGTTGAATACCAAAACGCACAACGAGGAAGCCCGCGGGGGTGTATGTGGGGGAAGGTTTGGGTCAAAGCAATCACGAGGTTGAGCGTTTCTGTGGGTAACATAACTTAACATAACTTTCTTCTCTAAATGAGCAACTCAAAATGAGTTCGATAGTGCTGTCTAAATGCTAAGTAGAGGTACTACTGCCTCCAGAGTCTATTCTAGCAGAATCGGATACTATAACACAAGGCATTTCTTTTTAGCTTTTAGAGACAGACAAGACTTTATTTTTGTGTCCACATTTTGCGTCATCTTTCCTATACAGTCTTCAACACGGCTCACATCGATGCGTTTGTCTTTCTTTACAGAGAATGTGTGTGTCAAATGAATCAGATCTAAACCTCTCCCTAACTTATACAACAAGCACAACAATAACAAAAAGGCTGATAATAGATAGAGATATAATTTAGATTCAAAGAATGAGGTAACAATTCACAGTAAGAAATCCTTCAAGTTTTCTTTTTTTGTATCTTAAGAACTTAAACCTGCAGTATGTTTTTCATCTTCAGAAGACTTTTTTTTTGTTTGGGAAAATGGTAAGAAAAAAAAAACCCCCACAAAAGCACTTTTTGCTCACTCATAAATCCTTAAATAATCTCTCCTTTAATATTGTAGGAAAAAAAAAAACAACAACAACAACAGCCTCTTCCCCTTCTAGAAAAAAATACAAAAATAAAATAAAAGGCTATAGATGTGTTGATTGATACCCGTGTTCCCCTGGTGTGCTAAAAGAACTGGTAGTGAGGGAGAGGGTAGGCGGGCATTTTCATGACAGGCAACAGAAGCATTCTCTTGGGCATACCTAGAGTGGGGAGACAACGAGAGAGAGGTACAACTCTGAATGAGTGAGTCACTGTAGTTCTTTGGCAGCACATTTCTATTTTAGTTTTAGTCATGACACAGTCGTCTGGAATGAAACTTCATTTAGTTTCAGTCCACATATTTAGTCACCTGGAATGTTTTAGTGTTAAGGCGGCGGTTGCAAACTGGACGCGTTTTTCGGAAAACCAATGGAGAAAAGAATATCCGAAAAGAGCACGCTCTGTGTGCAGGGACCTTCCTTCTAGTTTTAGTCGAATAAATGTCGTGTGATTTCAGTCGACTAAATCTACAGTTGATTCAGTCGACTAAAGTGTATTTTGGCGGGCCTCGATGCCGTCGTAATGGCTGATTTTAAACTTGCTGAAAATAGCCGATCTGCAAGCTGACAACGTGCCGCGCTGCAATGCGTTGTCAGCTTGTAGATCAGCATGCAACCAAGTGTAAAATGACTTATACTGGATCTTTTGTCCACTAGTCCCTTCCTAACATTTTAGTCTAGTTTTTATTTGTTGATGAAATTGTCGGTATATTTAGTCATCATAGCTGTAGTTTCCATGTAGTTTCCGTTAGTGGGAAAAGGTAGTCGACGGACATCTTTCGTCTTAGTTTCAGTCGACGACGTCAACACTGGCGCAAGTCCAGGCCAGGGCAAAACAAAATGTGTCTTTGCTAAACCACTGGTTGCAATTAGCGTGAGGTCAGGGGAACCCCCACAGGGTCCTTGAGGGGGTTCTACCCAGCTAAATGACTGATAGTTAGAACCCTTATGGAGTCGGTGACTCTGACAGTATTATGCGCGAATAGAGCTCGTATACACCGGCGTCAGAGGAGTTAAATTTGCACTTGAGGATTACATAGATTGGGGTCCCAGTCGCAGAGATAAAAGACTTGTATCAAATGAGGGTTTATATGGCCATCAGACTGGGGGGGGGGGGGGGGGTATTTAATTAATCTATTAAGACCTGAGGTCAAAATTCTAATAATATAATTATATATATAATTCTAATAATAATTTATTTCATGTGAAGGAACCCCCCAAATGTATATGTAATTTGTCCGCGACCCCAATTTGAAAACGTGTTGTTCCAGGGGACCCCCAGAAGCAAAGATTTGAGTTAAAAAACGTTCACTCTGAGAGAACATTATATTCAAACAATTGAGCCACATTTTCACGATCTTTCAAAAAATAGCAGATCTACAAGCTCGTAGTGCGGCACAGAGGCAGACTTTGGTTCGACATAGCATTGGTTCCGACCGGATTAAGGTTTGTGAGCGATGCGCCGCTCCGTGCTTGCGGTTATGGTTAGGTTAGGGTTCGAGGTAGGTTGTCGTTGGGACCAATGGTATGGTCGGAAACTAAAGCGCGCACCCATGTTCCGCGACCAGTGTGGTTTTAGCAGGCTATACATTTTTGGGTCAAAGAGTAAAATGGCAACATAAGTGAGTGAAAACGGACGACTTCATTCCTGTAGTGGCCCCCCGAGAGAGGGCGTCAATAGCATGTTGTCATGATGTGGAATGTTCCGTAACAATACGTGGAACATTGCAGTCGAAAGATTACAAAACGTTGTCTACGGTCCACAATGTGATGCAGTCGTTTCTGTAATATTTCTTCAAATATTTTAGCTTTTACTCTCCTTAATGTCACCAGAGATATAATTTCCCAGTGCTGTGCTGTGCGTGCATCTGAGTGTGTGTGTGCGTGTGTGTGTGTGTGTGTGTGTGTGTGTGTGTGTGCGCGCGCACACACACACACACGTGTGTGCCCATCAATAATTGTCAAAGCAGCAACAGGAGGCAGAGCAAAGCAAAGCAGAAAGCACCGCGTCAGTGCCCATACCCGAGGCGGGGTTGGTGAAAGGGACCTTTCTGTGTTCTCCCCCGAGGGTAGGTACCCTCACATGCTCTCCCCGTGTCCCCTAGGGTAGGTACCCTCACATGTTCTCCCTGTGTCCCCTAGGGTAGGTACCCTCACATGTTCTGCCCGTGTCCCCTAGGGTAGGAACCCTCACATGTTTTCCCCGTGTCCCCTAGGGTAGGTACCCTCACATGTTCTCCCCATGTCCCCTAGGGTAGGAACCCTCACATGTTCTCCCCGTGTCCCTTAGGGTAGGTACCCTAACATGTTCTCTCCGTGTCCCCTAGGGTAGGTACCCTAACATGTTCTCTCCGTGTCCCCTAGGGTAGGTACCCTAACATGTTCTCCCCGTGTCCCCTAGGGTAGGTACCCTCACATGTTCTCCCCGTGTCCCCTAGGATACCCTCACAGAAATCATGCAGTAAACTACCTCCCCCTGGCCAGCCGGGGCGCCTGATGGAGGGGAAAGGAACTGGTCGGAAAATAACGTGTTCCTTCCACGCGCTACGTCTGGCTGGGGTAACTCTCCCCTGTCAGGTGAAAAGATGCAGCTTGGACTCCTCATGCATAGAAGGAAGCATGAGACCCCCCCCCCCCCCCCCCCCAGGTTGGCAGAGGAAGTGTAGCGCCCAGGATTACCTTAGACAATAATGACACCGGGTGAAAAAATGGGTTGCAAAATCGTGGGATAAAAATTTAGAAATGAGCAAAGCAGACAGGAAGCAGGGTGAAAGGTCACTGTGGTATTATACAGCTAGAGCAAGGATGGCGTTAGAGGGAAGAGGAACGAGCACACCTACAGCCTACAGCCCCACCTACAGCCTACAGCCCCACCTACAGCCTACAACAGCCCCACCTACAGCCTACAGCTCCACCTAAAGCCTACAGCCCCACCTACAGCCCCACCTACAGCCTACAGCTCCACCTAAAGCCTACAGCCCCACCTACAGCCTACAGCCTACAGCCCCACCTACAGCCCCACCTACAGCCTACAGCTCCACCTAAAGCCTACAGCCCCACCTACAGCCCCACCTACAGACCCACCTACAGCCTACAGCTCCACCTAAAGCCTACAGCCCCACCTACAGCCTACAGCCCCACCTACAGCCTACAGCCCCACCTACAGCCTACAGCCTACAGCCCCACCTACAGCCTACAGCCCCCCCTACAGCCTACAGCCCCACCTACAGCCTACAGCCTACAGCCCCACCTACAGCCCCACCTACAGCCTACAGCCCCCCTACAGCCTACAGCCCCACCTACAGCCTACAGCCCCACCTACAGCCTACAGCCTACAGCCCCACCTACAGCCCCACCTACAGCCTACAGCCCCACCTACAGCCTACAGCCCCACCTACAGCCCCACCTACAGCCCCACCTACATGTTTTTTTAATTGGAAATCCCGAAAAGTAACATTTTCATTTAATTTCAGATGCATTTAGTTATGCCTTATAATGTTAACTTTATGGACATAAATGCAAATACATTAGGACATAACATTTTAATACCAGTCATTAAGCTACTAATAATTGGACTGGAGTCATTCAAGCGGGTTGTTACAGCCGAAATCAATAATATATCAGTTTTCCTGATATTCATATTTATTGTGGGCCGCACTAACACAATACTGCCCAGCCCTGTATAGGACATACCATAATGTACAATACATGCCATAATGTATACAGTATAATGTACAGTACATACCATAAGCTGGAGCGGCCGCGGCTGCAGGGTTATATCCATATGGTGAACCGAAGCCTGCGGGGGGGGGGGGGGGGGGGGAGAGAGAGCGTTTGTTTACAATACAGTTTACAGTATACGAATCCAGGGTCCAATTAACATCATTTTGGGCCTTGGACGTGTCATTTTGGAATTGGAATCCCGAAAGGTATTTTAGACTGAAGTAATTATAAAAGCCAAAGTCATGGTTGCATGACTGGAATTATAACAGCTAAAATAAATAATGTGTCAGTATTCCAATATTAATACCACGTACCACATTAAGTGAAGGTGGGGGCCGCATGTGCCCCCCCCCATGTATGCTCTATAATATAAAGACCATTACCATCAGAACAAAGAGCAACTCGACACCTATTTTAATCCATTTTGTTATGCTTTAGCTATTGAAAAATAGCAGATCTACAAGCTCATAGCGCGCCACCGAGTGGCGCGCTACGAGCTTGTAGGTCTGCTATTTTTGAAAAATCGAAAAAAACGACCGACATAGAAACATGGCTTTTTCAGAAAACTTTCAGGATGTGGAAGACATTTTTAGAATCTGATCTCAGGTCAGAATGGGTTGACAAAGAAATCAGAGCCTTTAAAATGGTTGTGGTGGGCTATAATAATAACCACGAGTTGTGGGTTTTACAGTATACCGTCCACTGTATTTACATGACAGACAGTTTAACCCATTCTGGGCGGGAACCCATTTTGGTGTTAGCATTATGTTATGCTTTAGCTATTGAAAAATAGCAGATCTACAAGCTCATAGCTTGTAGGTCTGCTATTTTTGAAAAATCGAAGAACGACTGACGTAGAAGACATTTTTAGAATCTGATCTCAGGTCAGAATGAAAACTGTCAGGATGTAGAAGACATTTTTTGAATCTGATCTCAGGTCAGAATGAAAACTGTCAGGATGTAGAAGACATTTTTAGAATCTGATCTCAGGTCAGAATGGAAAACTGTCAGGATGTAGAAGATTTTTTTAATAATCTGATCTCAGGTTCATAATGGGTTAAGTGAGGGAGGGGACACTCTCTTCTCCGTCGTCGCTGACCTGGCGTGACGTATCCGGGAGGCGTGGCGGCGCTGACGAAGGCTCCCCGGGCGGCGAGGGCGGCGGCGGCCCGCCCTCTCCCTCTGGCCACCTGGGCGGCTACCGCCGAGGCCGCTGCCGCCGCGGCCAGCGCTGCTTTGGTCTGGACGGTACATGGGGACGTGCAGAGAGAGAGAGAGTTAGAGAGGCATGGGGGCTGAAATCCCGTTAACACAAACTGCACATACGACGTCTAGAAGCGTCTTAGGGATTCGAACCGAGCTGTACATCCGACGTCTGTAGACGTCTTAAGGCACCCTCAAAGATACGGGGTGAGATAAGACTATTCAGAATTTTTAATTAATTAATCCTAAATGAAATGATCGTACAAGAGTGTTGAGCCAAAGTAGCAAAATTAGCCAATCTACAAGCTACTGTATATGATCTATAAAAAATAAATTTAAAGTGAAAGAGGTTGTTTCCGTTTTTTTTAAATATATATATATATATATTGAACCAATGAAGTGTATTGACTAAATATTAGATCCATTTGAACACAGGCTAATTTCTAGGTTTTGTACATACGTGGTTTTCCGGCGATTACACATTACGCACGCTTGTATAAATAAATGTACAAACACACACAAAAAACCCCTTTCAATTGAACCGAAATGTCTTGAATAAGAAATCACTTAACATTGATCTAATCCGATAACCCAAAGTACACAGCTTCATTGACACGGCTAAAAGGTAATCTGATAACTGTCGAGGCCACCACGGATTACTCTGTTGCTGAACACGGAGTTTTATTGATCGCCAATTGGACACGATATTGACGAAGGTGATCTGCCAACATGCAGAGGGACAGTATTGATAACAAACGTGATGAGGGAACAACTCAATCACTTGGCATTGACCCAGGGCTATTATAGTTAAAGGGATATTTCACTTTAAAAAAAAAGCTTTTGGTCATTCTATCGTCTACTCAGCCTTATGTGAACACCCCGGACAGCTTTTAAGTTACTTGATTCAGTATTTAGATATTTGATATTCATTTTTGCTGCCCCGCCCCCTTCCTATACAAACCCATTATAACTTCAATACTCCATTTTAACCATGTAAGCATCATTGAAAACACCCAACGTTTTTTCTGGTGACTGATATTATCCTTCTAATAGGCTACGTGAGGGGCCGTGTTTTTTCATATACTGTTTTCATCTATAATTAAATAATTAGAAAGAAGAAAAACAACACAAAAGGTGTTGTACCCTGGTCTTTTTTTCTTCTTTCTAATTCTTTGTTCAGCCCGACAAATTGTGTTTATTGTCAGAGTTGAGTTGTCAGCATCCGTGTTGGCTTTGTCCGAGGCTTACAGGACTTTAAATAAATACTTTCTGAAACGTCTATGAGAAAAATGAATGGGAAATTATCTTCGGGGCGGCTCATGGGGGGCGTGACTGCGACGCTCTGAAACTAACCCTAACTGAAATAAGAATACAAACAAGGCTTTACAAACATTAATTATACTATAACTGCATTCCGTGCGTACAGAACTAACTACAGTAAGACTAACGATAGAGAAAATGTCCTTAGTTTTAGCCTTTGTCCAACATCTTCCGAAATAGCAGATCTACAAGCTCACAATACGTCACAACAATACAACGTGTGGGCAGGCAGGTTGTTGTTGTTGCTATTTCTCTGACCTTGGTGGATCTTGCCACCAACTAATCCATATCATTACAAAAACCTTTTCAGAAGAAAATCAAAAGTCAAAGCGAAATAAAAAGATAAAGCATAATGAAAAGTGAAAAACTATAAATACCCTGCTTTGATCAAATTCAACACACAGCGGCTCATTCTGCTCTCGTGGACGCGGTCAGCCGGCGCATGTGAAAGGAAAGGCTCCGTAATGAAGCCCAGACGACACCAAAGGGGACAAAAACGTGTTTTAAGGTAGACAGGCGTAAAACCACACCAATGCAACTCAATGAGTTGCATGGGTGTGGTTTACCTTAAAGAAAACGTGTCGTCCAAACCCGACCCTTTGGTGTGGTTTGACACGATATTGCTGTGGTGGAGTTTCAGAGAGGCAGGGCCTGAAATCTCGTGAGGGCACTTTTGAACAAAAACAGCGAAAATGGCAGATCTACAAGCACACGACGCGTCGCAGCACGACGCGTTGCGAGATTGTAGATCTGCTATTTTCGG